>NW_009727621.1:0-10855 GCF_000703405.1 Apaloderma vittatum | reverse complement strand
GAGTAGATAGTAGGTCGAGAGAGGTCCTCCTTCCTCTCTGCTCTCCCCTGGTGAGGCCACATCTGGAATATTGTGTCCAGTTCTGGGCTCCTCAGCTCAAGAGAGACAGGGAACTACTTTAGAGAGTCCAGCGCAGAGCCACAGAGATGATGAAGGGAGTGGAACATCTCCCTCATGAGGAAAGACTGAAGGAGGTGGGTCTCTTTAGTCTGGAGGAGACTGAGGGGTGACCTCATTTAATGTTTATAAATATGTGAAGAGTGAGTGTCAGGAGGATGGAGCCAGGCTCTTCTCAGTGATATCCAGTGACAGGACAAGGGGCAATGGGTTCAAGCTGGAACACAGGAGGTTCCACAAAAATATTAGAAAAATCTTTTTCACTGTGAGGGTGACAGAGCACTGGCACAGGCTGCCCAGGGAGGCTGTGGAGTCTCCTTCTCTGGAGACATTCAAAACCCATCTGGACACATTCCTGTGTGACCTACTGTAGGTGATCCTGCTCTGGCAGGGGGGTTGGACTAGATGATCTTTCAAGGTCCCTTTCAGTCCCTGTCATTTTGTTATTCTGTGATTTTTGCATCTCTTCTCAAGTGTGACAGCACTTCCTAAGGATAACATATTGTTTTGCCAGGCTACAGCACATTATTTTGCTATCACCCAACGTACACAGAAACAATTTAAATTAAAAAAAATATAGAAAAGGAAATAGTCTGTGGTTGGTAATTTCTGAACTACATCATGGGTGAATATTGCTTTTACATAACTCAAGTAAGAATCAAATAAATACCGGATGCTTTCATTTCATGAATCTTGAACAGCCAGAATGATTTCTCTGAGGGTTTTCCATCTACTTCTAATGCTTATTCTTGCTTGCCCTAAAACAGCTGAAAATGGAAGACAAGCTTAAGAGGAAGATGATGATGGGGATGCATACCATCCAAACCAGACCAGACAAGTGTAGTCTTTAGGCTCTAATGTTGCTGACACAAGTAATTCTGATGTTTACAGCTGGATTTAGGTGTATTACTGGAATAAGGAACAAAGTTAGGTACAAAGGAGCAGTAGTATCTTCACAGAGCAGACGCCATCTACAGTTGTGGAGTATGTGTTATTTTCAGTCATGAGCAAGCACAACCATATATGAAATCTTGATCAGGAACTCAAGCTGCTGCAGTTGTACAAACTTTAGTGGTAATTTCACAGCATTTTATTTCAAAGCTGGTTTGTAGAGTGAAACACTTCAACAGTAAAAAATGCAAACCATGGATTCTGTTTTCACTTGCAGCTTCTTTGGAAATTCATGATATATATTCTTGGATTTGGGCATTCACTATATCATGTTTGCTTTTTGTTATGAGTTGGAAAGGAATGCTTCAGGAAATCACATTTGTACTCGAAATTGGTGAAATTCTCACCTAGAAAACTTGAAATGTCTGTCATATTTGTAGGACAAGGTATTTCAGCGTGGCAGTTGGGTAACTGCTATAGTAGTTCTATGCTGTAATCATCAGCTCTTAATCTGTACACTCTGGTATCATTTTAAAAAAAAGGGAAAAAAAACAAAATAAGCAAACAAAAAAACCCAACAAAAATTGTAAGAAAATGAAGGAAGTGGTCCTGAAAATAAACAGGAGTGTTTGTCAGCTGCCTTTTTAAGTAAGAAAAAGATGAACTGAAGGACATACACTCACCGTTCCAGAAGGATTTTAACATCACAAATTTGTTATTCTTTTACAGTCAAAATGTCCACTCAAAGAGATGGACATCGCATATAGACTCTATTGTTGTTATTGCTTTTCTGACTCTCAAACTGTAGAAATCTGTATTGGTATTTTAGGGTATATTCCTCATCTGACAGATAATTATAATAATTTCTCTTTTTTCTTTTTTTTTTTTTTTTCCTGAAGCGCCTTAGTCATGAGCAAAGACCCCATTTTGCAAGGTACAGAATAAAGAGAGGAAAGAGAGACAAATTAATGTGGCTGCAGTTGTTTGGCTGAGTAGGCAGCTGTGACACAGTGTTCCACAGAGGGTGCCAGCAGTGATGTCCTAATGAAGAGTCCCTCCCTCTTCCAGCCCTATTCCAGCCTGATGATAATTTTTCTTGACAGCATCTGAGGGTCTTGTTCCTATGTTGCCCTTTGTGCCATCTCCATAGATTACCTCTAGCAATAATTTTTGTGGTATTTTAAGATCTTTCTCTTATACTAAGTTATGATAACATCCCCTTTGTTGAAAGCTGGCTGTTGCCGTATCTGGAGAAAATAAGTAATGTATGTATTTTTGTCGTGGGTTAGGGCTGGGCCAGCCACTAAAATGTGGACAGATGCTCTTTAACCTCCTCCTCCTCTCGACCTCCCCAAGAAGGAAGAAAATGGGAATGAGGCAGAGAGACTTACAGGTTAGAAAAGAAAACTAAAACCAGCTTTAGCAAAACAATAATAGAAATAATAGTGAGATGATAAAATTAAAGAACTTTATACAACTATATATATGTCACCGCTGATGCTGCTGAGCAGGCAGCACCGGGAAGTCCCAGGCTCAGTGGCGATGGATAGCTGGATAAAGGGAGCTGGATTTGGGAACTCAGGATCGGGATCAAAAGCAGGAGATCGGATGGAGTCCTCCTGGGACACTGAAGAAAGAAAGAGAACTAAACTCTTGTGATCACTCAATTTATACTGAATGTGACGTACATGGAATGGAATGCACTTGTTGGTCACCTGTCCTGTCTGTTATTCGCCAGAGGTGCAACCTTTTACTTCCTTGTGACCCCTCTTACTCTCCGGCACCTCCAGTGTGGCACACAAGAGCCAGCAGTGGCCTTGGTCGCTACAGGAATAAGTATAAGCAAGAGCCTTTCTGCGTCCCAGTGTTAAGCAGTAACTGTGAACATGAGACGTTATCACTGCTAGTAGCAAGCACTGTCTGCAAAAACATGCTGCTAACTTCAGAAAGTGCAGCCTCTGAGAATAGACTGAGTTTAGAAGTAAAAATGACTGAACAGAATTGGTTTTGTTTAGCTCAAACCAGGACAACTTTTGCCAGGGTGAGTGCCAGAGATTTTTCAGTTTTCTTTGCAGAGAAGTACTTTTCATTCCTGTTATGTGCCTGTGAGTCTCCTACAGCAAAAGTTGGTAAATGCTATCAATAAATGACACATTGAGGTGTTACGAGTGAGAAGACTATGAAGTAATAGAGCATTGTTTAGATAAGAAAGCTGACTGTAAGAACTGTGCTTCAGGTGGGTTCAAGTAAGAGCCCTTCTTGTGTAGAGTTAGACTCTTGCTTAGTAAACTCCACTGAGTTTGTCAGTCTCTCCAGCTTACCGGCTATCAATCTGAGGGCATGGCACTTTGTCTGTACATAGGTCTAGTGTCTTGTGTCCTGAAAGGACATCAAGAGAAATGTGTTTCAAGCCTCTTAGGCTGTTTGCTGTGCTGTGCTAATCAAGGTTTTTGTTCTTTACATCCAGACCAGTGACTCTGATTTATCTTTAGCTCCATGAGTAGTTTGTGAAAGCTGAATCTGAAGGGCTAAAGTTCATGTTCTGCTTTGGACGAACCTTCTTCTTCAGTTAAACTGTGGAATGTCTTGCTTAAAATGTTGTGATTACTGAAGGTTTATGCTAATTTAAGAGAAGTCCAGACAAACTGATGGAAGAATAATCCGGTGAGGATTCTTACATAAATGTTCAATAAATTCTTGAGCTCCAAAATAGTGAAACTGGGGAAGGGATTGTATGTACTTGCTATGTTCATTGCAAGCCTGTGTTTTTCTGACAGGGATAGAACCAGGATGCAAGCTTAGATGGATACTATGGTCATTTTTGCATTCTTACTGCACTCAGCTCAATGCAATTTTGTTTTTTTAAGAGAAAAAGGTGGAGAAAAGTCTCACTCTCACCAAAGACATTCCACCATCATTAGTACTTCCCAGGACAGACTGCAGGGATTAATTGGCCTATGAATCTTTTCAAGAAAGGTTTCCCAAAGTGTTTAAAGGATGGAGATTATAGCAGGATATTTTGTCTGAGTCTTTAGAAATTTATTTTTTGACACTGTCTAATTGTCTGTTTGGCAAATCTTACAATAATTCTGTTGATACAATTAATTCCTTAATAGGTATGATGGAGTCTTCTATCCTACATAGTATCCAAAACTCTAGCATAGAGACAAGTTACCTTAAAGTGGTGCTGTCCACACATCAGCTACTTTCTATCTCATTAGTAAACAGTATATAAAATCAGAAAGCTTAGAAATAAAAAATGAAATCACTCTTTTTCTGAAAAGGGATAGCATAGATTGCAATGTTAGACAAATAACATTAGACAAATAACAAATAACAATAGACAAATAACATTCCACTGTATACTTGCTTTTTGTCTGGCACAAAGAGTAACCCTAATATTTTGAGGTTTTTGCAAAGACTTTTATGTTGAAGATGAGTGCTAGGAAGAGTGAAATGATGTTGACAGGGCAGGGACCACACCAGTCTCCATCATATCAGGTTCTGCTGAGAGCATCTGACCTCTGATCCTGAATATAGACAAGTGGATTGCTCAGTGGACCTCTTCAGTATTTTGTAATACCCAGACAATCATAGACAGAAAAATCTCAGCTATGAGTTGATGCTTCTCAATGGATCCACATAGCTTCCTCTAAGTTCTAGTGTCATTGCATGGAATCAGGAGCATGTGATTTTCCATACCAATTGTTTAACATTGGTTAAGAAAAACCACTGAGTGGTTTTTTTACACTTTTTTTTGGTGTTTGTGTCTTTCAACCACAAGCATAAAAACACATCTTGAAAGACTCTGCAATTTTGTTCAGCTGCCAAGGTGTATGACCTCATCTATAGCTTTTTCTGGAATTCTAGGTTAAATGCAGGATTCCAGTCATGATCATCATATCTTGCTATGGGCCAAGTTACTAGACAGATTACCTTGATTCATCTCCTTATGGTACAGTATGAAAGGTATGTACAACTTCATTAGTAAAAATATCAACTGTGTGAGGCAGATAGATTGTTCATGCTGCCAAGCAAATTAATTTGCAACTCGCCTCTCCAAAAGACTATAAAAAAAACCTTTGAGGTATTCAGAACAAAATGTATGGTAACCTCCTTCAGCATAGGCTTCCCAGTCCACCACTACCAAGAAAATCTAGCATCTGCTTAATAGAGCCCAGCTGTTAGTGACAAAAATGACAATAATCACACACATTTATTGTGTAGGCATAATTCACAGAGGTATGCTACCACAAGAAGCTGGAAGCTATTCCTCTAAACAAATCTTTTGAATGCCAGTGATGATAATTACGGGTGATTATTCACCAGTTGCTAATGTGGTCTATATTTAGACATTCTGAAATAGGGACAGCCTGGCAGTTTTTCATATGGGTGCATGTTCGGGCTAAATTTTTAATTTTGAGCTTCTAATAATAACTCTTGGTAAGGAAGAAACTCGTATGCAGTAGCTGAAATCTGTACTGCCTAAACTTTATACAGTTTTAGACTTACTTCACAGGCATGTACTATTTCAATTTGAAAATAAATTGAACTCTGGGAGGCAGAGAAGGAAGTGTTGTCTGAAGCCTGTTGAAATAATGGATGTTAGATGAAAGATGAAATCATCTTTCTGGTAAAAGAGATTTAGAATATGTCAAAGGAAAAAGGGAAATTATAATTCATTTGCACCCTGGAAGCTATGCTGTGTGAGATTTGTTGGAAGAAATCAGATCTTTTGTGAGACCAGATGGTACAGCTGGAAAAAGATGACAAGCTTTCAAGCACACAGAACATTCATTAACTGATAACACAGATGTAGCAAGCTCACAGCTAACTACAGAACAACACTATATGTGTAAGTAAATAGATCTCTCAAACATTTTTAAAAAGACTGCTTAATCCTCACCTCTGTATGCCTCTCTTTAGGGGCTTCAGACACTCTTCTAAATCTTATAAATTGAAATTTCTCCACTGAAAGAAATAAGCATTTACTGGGAACCCAAAATGACAGTTCTTGTGAACTGTTTGAAAAGCGATTTATTTATTTTTCTTGTGGGTTGCTGTTGTGCACTTCTTCATCTAGAACAAAGGGCTGATCTTAATGTGTGACCACATCAGCACTAGTATCAATGAAAGGAAGAGGAATGCATGAGGATGGCACAGCAGTTTTATATCATTGTTAGACCTCAAGAGCATAGCTAAGAATTCAAGGAGAGCATCCTCTGTGCCCTTCTTTTCACTAATTGTGAAGGTAAGCTTTGTAAGTGTGAGAGAAAATTTGAAATGTTTAAATGCTAGGTTGAAAAGTTGTTTCAATTTCTTATGAATGGTATTTTGCAAACTTATGTGATGCTTAAAGTCATAGATTTTCTACAGCTAATACAATTTAATATCTATTAAGGTTGTGCTAATAAATCTACATTCTGTTAAATGGATAGATTCAGCTGATCTGAGTTCTTTGAGAATTACTGTATATAACTGGACACTGATTAAGCATAAGATAATGAAGAGGAGCATGTTTGCAGATGGTTTGTGTCCTCAGAGAATGACTCTGATTTGGTCCTCAAAACACTACTCACCCTGGCTGCATTTGTGTTCTCTCTTCTGTGGCTCCCAGGATGTCTGCTGTCCACATTCTCAGTGGCAACGTGCCCCTCTGTACAGCAGCTGGCTGAGCCTGGCTCTGCATCACATGCAACTTCTTAAATGATGATGGTCTCCACATCCTCCTCTGAGACATGGATCAATCCAGGAGTACGGAGGGAAGGAACAACTAGGCCTCCACCGTCTGGTCAACTGCTTCCCTGTACTCTCTTTTGTTCCCCATTATGGAACAGAAGAGCTTTGTGCTGCAGAAACCTCAGGTGATGGCTTCTTATATTGTGTTGCCAGTGCATGGTGTGGCTCCTGCAAAGTAATTTAATTGCTATCATGTCAGCTGTCCTAGGAGTTTATGGAATCGGGAGACAAGTCTAAGTACTACTGCTGCTTCCTAGGGGACAAGACTCCTTTTGGATACTAATAGCTACTAACACTTTTGCTGTGATTTGTCTGACTCAGGGATAGACTGGGCAAAGAAAACAGTCACTGTGGTTCTCCCCACATCCCAGTCCATAGCTCCTAGTGAGAGGAATATGTAGCTATAAGCCAAGACTAATCCTAAAATAAGCCTACTGCCCATTATAAGTTGGGCTATCTCTACACAGATGTGTTATAGGCAGGTAATGTATAAATATGCTAGGTAATTATAGGGCCTCACAGGGTTATGCAAATACCTATGAAAGTACCAATCCTAATGACACCCTGCCAATGTGAGCTAGTCTTTTCACCCTCTGTTATAGGACTGTTGCATGGAAGGACAAGGTAGCCAGCATAGGTGCAGTGGTTTGGTGGCCAGGTGGCCACCACAGCCACTCTTTCACTCCCTCTTCTCAGCTGTATCATAGAATCATAGAACAATTCAGGTTGGAAAAGACCCATCAAGTCCAACCATTAACCCTACACTACAAGTTCACCCCTAAACCATATCACCCAACACCACATCTAAACGACACCTGAACACATCCAGGGATGGCGACTCAACCACCTCCCTAGGCAGTCTGTTCCAGCGCCTGACCACACTTTCTATGAAGAATTTCTTCCTAATGTCCAGCTTAAACTTGCCCTGTTGCAACTTGCAACCATTCCCCCTGGTTCTGTCCCTAATTACCTGTGAGAAGAGACCAGCACCAACATCTGTACAATGTCCTTTCAAGTAATTGTAGAGCATGATGGGGTCACCCCTCAGCCTCCTCTTCGTCAAACTGAACAGACCCAGCTCCCTCAATCGCTCCTCAAATGGGGGAGAAAATATAATGAAGGCTCCATGGTTTGAGATAAGGTGGGGATGGGGATATCACCTACAGCTACCATCCTAGGCAAAACAGACTCAATTTTGGGCAAATCAGTTAAATTTATTAAGAAAAAAATTAGAGAAGAGCAACGAGAAATAAAAATGGATCTTAAAAATAACACCTTCCCCTCAACCCTCCCTTCTTCCCAGGCTTAACATCAGTCCCAATTTATCCACCTCCTCCCGCCAAGCAGCACAGGGGAAGAGGGAATGGGGGTTGCAGTCAGTTCAGCAGATGTTTTCTCCACCGCTTCTTCCTTCTCCGGGGGAGGACTCCTCACTCTTCCCCTGGGCCATTGTGAGGTCCCTCTCATGGGAGATGATCTTTGCACACTTTCTCCAACGTGGGTCCTCTCATGAGAGACAGCTCTTGACAAACTACCCCAACGTGAGTCTTTCTCCATGGGGTGCAATCCTTCAGGGGAAACTACTCCAGCATGAGCCCCCCATGGCGTCTCAAAAGTCCTGTCAGTAAACCTGCTCCGGTGTGGGCTCTTCTCTCACCATGGGCTACTGGTTCTGGCAGGAGCCTGCTCCAGCATGGGCTTCCCATGGAGTCACAACCCTCTTTAGGCATCCACCTCCTCCAGCATGGGGTCCTCCACAGGCCACAGGTGAATATTAACACCCCCATCACCTCCATGGGCTGCAGGGTGACAACCTGCTTCACCATGGTCTTCACCACGGCCCAGGCAAACCTCTGCTTCAGTGTCTGGAGCACACCCTTGCCCCCACCCCTTTACTGACCTTTGTGTCTTCACATATTCTCTCCTCTCTTTCTCTCTGCTAGTTGTTGCATGGTGCAGTTCTTTTTCCCCCACTTCTTAAGTATGTTTTCACAGATGCGTTCCTATGCTATCGCTACTGATAGGCTCAGCCTTGGCGAGCATTGGGTCCATCTTTGGAGATGGTTGGCATTGGCTCTATCAGACCTATGGGAAGCTTCTAGCAGTTTCTTGCAGAAGCCACCCCTACAGTCCCCCTGACCACTGAAATCTGGCCAGGCAGCCCCAATGCAACAGGGTCATTCAGTCAGTATGTACCAGGGCAGGGAGTATGACTAGTTACACAAGCTCCAGACTAGTTTTCTAACTGCTGTCTTGTCCTTCCTATCCATCTATGAGTTAGCATATGGCTACGTCCCAGTGCTCCATCAAATCTTACACAGAATCATAGAATCATAGAATGGTCGGTTACCTTGGCTCAAGCAGGGATAAAATCTTGTGATCACATGTGCCATGACATCAAATTTCCTGTTCCATCCTTACAGGAAAATTTGGAAACTTATATCTACAGCCCTTGTCTGCACTCAGTGAAGAAAACATAATCAGACACCATTTTTAAGCTTCAACTTGATGCACCTACAATGTATTTTAAGTCAAAACTGTCTA
Organism: Apaloderma vittatum; assembly: GCF_000703405.1. Lineage (NCBI taxonomy): Eukaryota > Metazoa > Chordata > Aves > Trogoniformes > Trogonidae > Apaloderma > Apaloderma vittatum. The sequence continues at coordinate 1,564 of NW_009727621.1, read as the reverse complement.
ATCCAAAAGAATTTTAAGGACTACAAATATATGCCTTTATGAGAAAGAATCATTGCTTCAGTGGGAAACAGGAAGCCTGCAATATATGCTTGGCTTCTCAGCATGACCTATTGTGGCTCACAGCCATCTGTGTTTACACTGAGATCGCCCACCAGCTATAGTCTGTAAACAGTATCAAAACCCAAAGCTTTTCTTTTTTTCTCTTTCACTCTCCATCTATTGCAGTCTTGGGGTGTCTCCATCTAGTTATTAAATGTCTGCACAGTTTGGTTTTTTGTTGAGATGTAAGCAATCTAGCATTTCTCTGAGCCAGTGCTCCAAAGATGCCTTTGTATTATTGGTAGTTGAAAAGATTATTAGACTATTGTCAGTAGTAAGGGAGCATTTATGAGCTCCCTCAGATTGTTCCTAGTCCTCTAGAAGTGGCTGCACATTCAGCTAACCAGTGCATATTCAATAACCAGTCAAAATGTAAATGAGAAAAAGCTGAACTTAGGAACTTTACTGAGGCAGGGGACCAATAGGTCAGGACACGGGTCGCCGGGGGCACCTCACTTTGGCAGCTGGGAACTCTCTATTTCTCAATGTTAGCTAACTTCAGATGTCAACAAACTGTCTTTTTGACTAGCATTGGAGCCAGGAATAGCCACAAAATTTATTTTGCAACCCAGTTACGTTTCTGTTAGGCTAGATAGGTATTTCTGGATGTGATTATGAAAAACCACTTAAAGCCCAAGGTTTCCTGTAAATGTCATTGGCAAAGAATGCAATGCAGATCAAATTAGGACTTTCTCTTTACAAGTTATTATTAAAGAGCACACTCACATTGCAGGTAACAAACCTACACATTTGTGGAACATGTAAAGCACAGCTGTTGTTACCATTTTAAGATCTCCAGGGCAATGAAATCCTCATGTGCATATCTCTCTTCATAAAATACATGGTGTCCACATCTAATAAAAGTAAACTGACTCAGCATGAAAGCAAGTTCCGTGGCTGTTGCAAAGATGAAGAAATCCCAGCATACTTGTGCATCATAGAACTGAAGGCTGCTTGTAGCTGCTGTAGCAGTTTTGGGATTGTACTGTGCTCGTCTTCAGTGCACAGCCTCTCCCACTGCCAGAAGGGTGAAAATGTAAGTTGCTGCTGCCATGGAAGAGGCCAAGGCATTTGGTGCAGAGGAACCTGAATGAAAACAGCTCTTTGACAAGTGTTTGGAAATGCATGCTGTGCATGCTAGCATGGGGAGCACCAAATCACCGTGTCCGCAAAGGATCTCATATGCTGGTATGACTTGGACAAGGACAGTTACCTTTTTTTTTTTTTGTCAGAATACCTGTGTGTCCCTTTGTCTTTCTCAGATGAAAGCTTCTCCTTACATCTTTCTGTGAATCAGACTAAGAACATTTGGAAAACATTTTCTTCATAGCTTGTATACAGTCTAGCATGACTACATACTCTTCAATGATTGGCATTTTGCTGGTGCACATAAAGAATTTTTCTTTTCTTTATATGTATCAAGTAAAGGAAATTATAGCTACACTATATATATTTTATATATATA
>NW_009727620.1:2018-13139 GCF_000703405.1 Apaloderma vittatum | reverse complement strand
CAACCCTGAACATTCTGTGATTCTGTGACACACCATGGGTGCTCCACTGAGATGGTCTGTGATGGGCACTTTACACCTGCCCTACGCAGTCTGTTCAATGCTTCCTCTAACCTCACTGCTAGAAAGTCAGAGTAACCCTCCCTGGCTGCAGCACCGCCCCAGAGACAGGAACAGTCCCTCCTGGCAAGTGACCCACTGACTGCCCTGAGGAATGACCCAGGCCCGCAGGAGCCATGCTACAAAAGCATAGGCAAGACAGGTTTCAACCCAAGTGACTGTTCCTCCTCCCTGCTGGGAAACTGAAAAAAATTTTATGGCTACGAATGCACAAGTGCCTTTCCAGAGCAACGGATGGAGTGTAATCCAGGCACCTTAGCGCTGCGGAGCAGCAGGGACAAGGGTCTTACCTGCAAGTGCTGCAGATCATCCTCCTGCACGTTCTGGGACAAGTTGTAAACCTGCATTTGAAAAAAAAAACCAAACTTTAGAGCACTCAGAATGGCCTGTTCTTTGGGCCAATGTGTGGGTTGGTGTGGTTGCAACTGCTGGACAGATTCACAGTGTCAGACCCACAGATACTGTTGCAGACCCACAGACTGCAGGAGCACCAGGGGCTGTCACATTGCAGCCTGGAAGCCTGTCAGTTCCAAATAATGTTCTTTCTTCTCTGTTTTTATGACGTGCTGAGCTCTGTACCAAGACACAGCTTCCATCTCATTCATGCTGTCCTCCAAGAGCAAAGGCCAGATGGTAGGAAGTGAAGGCCTAAAACGTTACGTGGTTACTGGTGTGTCAACACCTCCAGCCCTGAGGTTTCCGCAGCAGCACTGTGACAAAAACACACCCAGTTCCCCAGACCAAGGTCCTTTCCTCTCTGGTAGCTGGAAGCCAAAGGGTGCATCTGCTGCCGCCCTGCTCTTGGAGGAAGATGAAGAGACAAGTTCCCTGTGATGATGGAGTCGTATGAATCCTGCAGCAAACATCCTGCCTTTTGTCTCTCCCACCAAAAGCCCTGGCTAGTTACTGTGAGCCCCATGTCAAGCTACTGGGTTTTTGCCACCGCCTTTTAGGAAGCGATTCCTGGAGACATCCCCCTTCTTACCTGTATGGAGCTGATCATTGTGCTAAGGGCAAACACGGTGGCTGAATCCCGCAGGGTGGACTGGCTGTCAAAGGTCCCTTGCGTGTCCATCAGCAACACTGCGACCTGAGGGGCAGAAAGCTCCACGTCAGCTTGGGTGACCCTGTTCAGCATCCGCATCCAAGCAAAATCCCTCTCTAGTGCCAAAGGGGTGTCGGGGGGGTGAATGTCAGCAGCATTACTGTGCTGGGAATCTCCTCGCTTCTGTCTCAGCCCGGTTAACAGTGAAGCACAAAGGAAAGGAGCAGCCCCAGTCGCTCCTGATAGCACGATGGCTCCAGCAGGCAGCGAAACAAACGCTGGGGAACACCGAGGAGGGAACTGCTTTGCTCCTCGAACACTTGCTGTCAGTGCCGACGGGTCTCTTCCTGAGTCCGCATTAGCTTCATGTCATGGAAACTGAACACGGCAGCGTATCGCACCTCCTTAACCCAAAACACATTCAGGCAGCATTAGAAGTCACACCGTGAATAATTCTGTGTCACTTTAGTGTCGGGCTCTTCACTAAAGTGCAAATGAATACAAATACGCTTGGCTGTAAGTTGAATTTACAGGATACCCCAAAATCCTATTTGCATTGCATTTGACCACCCTGAAGGAAGACACTCCCATTTTGCAGTTACTGCTCCAGGAAAGGAGAATAGTTTGCAAGGACCTCAGATTCAAGATCCATGGGAATAGCAGAGAAATAAACTCTGAGATTCCCAGATTTATAGGGACACCTAGAGAGCATATCAGGGGCACAGAGACACCATATCCACTCACTGTATTAAAGTCACTCATATAAAATTAGGGATATGGTATTGAGGACCTCCTCTAACCTTGCACAGGCATTTGAGCCACTTATGACAAGGCAGGAGAGCCTTACTAAAGTTGGAAGAGAAAAAGGAGCTGACCAGTAACAGAGAGCTATGCAACAGAGAAACACCCACCTTTTTACCATCGGGCTTGTCCACCAGGAACACCTCGCTCCATATCTGAATGCCGGTCGTCTCCCGCTCAGACCCTCCCCTCCAAGAGAAACCAGTCAAAGGCTCGTTGTAATCTCCAACCCAGTCCACGGCTTCCTGCAGGCAGGAACAGAAGAAGTCGCTGGATTCTCACCTGGCTTTGTTTTTACGCTTTTCCACTGTGCTGTCTCCACCCTGGTGCTGGAAGGGACCAGCCCTTGTAAGAGAGGTTTCCTACAGGGCAGCAAAGGTGAACAGCTCTGCTCCAAAGTCAAAAGCCCACTAGAGACCCACTGGTACACAGAGCTGTAGAAAGATCTCTATTTTATTTTGTGGATCCCATGCTAATGAGAGGCTTAACCATTCCCAGAGCATGCCAGTGTCCCATCCAGCTCATCCCTGGGCGGAACATGGGAACAATGAGCAGCGGCACCACATCCCTGGGAAAAGCCACCTGAGCTGGAGCCATACCTTATTGTACATGTACCGCAGCATGAAGTCCATCAGGAAAGATTTTCCTTTTCTAAAAGCTCCAGCAACGGACACAGCCACAACCTCTTTATCTCTGACAGCCTCTGAGAGGAGGATGCGGTTCAGTGCAGCTTCATCGAGTTCGAAGGAGTGGTCATCTTTGACAATGAGGACTTGCACCGGTCCTGCCTTCCTCACGGACTCCTCCTCCTCCGAGCTCCACTCATAAGGCTTCTCTGCATTAACAAGTAAAACAAGAGCTGTAAGGTTCCTTCTGCAAAGTGCAGAATCACAGACAGCAGGGCTGGACAGGGTGGTAACAGGCCAGCTAGCCCAAATATCCACTCCAAACCAGCATCACTCAGAACAGATGTCCATTAAACCTGTCCTCAGATATCTCGACGGAAACTCCACGCCGCTTTGGGGCCATCTGGCTGCATGCTCCCTGCAGGCAGAGAATTCCCTGCTGGAATCTCCCCTGACAAAAGACACCCATTACTTTCTGTCCTACAAGAGCTGACACGGAGAATAGATCGCTCTCTCCTTGCCTGCAACAACTTCTTACACAAAGACTGCCCTAACGCCTCCCTTAGCTTGTTCTCTGCTAGAAAAGAGAAGTCCAAGCCCCATCGATCGTCCCTTGCCACCAGGTCATCTAGGCATCTGACTTCTCTCCTCTGGACATGCCCCAGCAGGTCATTCCTGAATTCTGTCTCAAAAATGGACACAGCATTCAAGCTCGAGTGTCTGAGTACCTCATGTCTCTAAAGGATGCTGCCTTTATGTTGTTTCTGTAGCACCAGCTGAGTCCTGCTCCATCAGCAGCCCGCACTAATGCTCCACGTTCACTCTGCTCCTTCTGCCATCAACCTCATCAACGGCCTCCCCCGAGACAGCCCAGGCAGAAACCAGGCCACAAAGACACATGCCCATCCTGATAAAAGCCAGTTCTTCACTCCCAAGTGGGAAGCGTACGCAAAGCACCGGCGCCACTCGCTCTCCCGCTTTGAAACAGCACGGGTCCCAGCGGAGCTGCTCCCCGGCACAGAGGCGAAAGCTGCTCAAGCTGTGGAGCGTTAACGAGACAGCCTTAATGAGAGGGTCTCACCACCCTGCCGGGACAGGCGAGAGGCAAAGAGCAGGCCAGCTCCAGTAATTTTCCTTTTGTTGTCTCGAAACCTCCCAGTGCAGACACCGAAGGCGATTAATCATGCCAGGCAGCTCACCGACGGCCACGGGAAATCTCCTCGCCAGAAGGGAAGGGAACATGTGATGGCAAAGTTCCCCTGTATTTCTACAAGTGCTTGCTGGTTCATTGGCTCAGGCTGCAATCGTGGTAGCCTCAGGTTAAACCTCCTTGGTCTCTGTTTCAGACCCTGACCTCGGAGACCCAGTTTTCAGCCAGTCCCAGCTGTTTCAAAGCACAAGGACTATGTGCGCACACGCTAAAAGCTATAAATGCCAAGAGAAACAGGGTTTGCTCGTTCTTTTATAAAGAAGCCTCCAGCAGCAACTTCATCTTTGAAATAACAGCAGCGCTTTTGTACGAGCTTCTGATTCCCTGCGATCCTGCAACGAAATATCAGGATCATTAAGCCTGGTTGCTAGGGGATTTCTGGTGGCTCTCGGACATATACTACCAGCTTTCTTTGCTCACAGCTGAAAGACAAAGATCTTTTCTTCCTGATGCTTGGGACATCTTTTTAGTAAAACAAAAGTCCCAAATGCTCTGAAAACCTAGATTCTCCACTGGACTGCAGCAGTCGGGGACCAGCAGCACCAAATTCCCTTCAAACACCAGCCCCTGCTTCATGGCACTGCTTAGGGGCCAGCAGGAAAAAAACAAAAAAGAAACAAAAAAAACCCTTTCTTATTTCAAATACAGAGATCCAGGCACACGTCACTGAATGACTCAAAGAATTAAGGCCTCAGAGAGCGGTCAGTCCTGCTCTTCACGAGCACCGCCATGCTGCAGGTAAAGCCACGCAAAGCCTACGACAAGAAATACCTCCTCTCCCGTGGCGTTTCCCAACACCTTGCTCCGCTATCCGAGGCCAATTTTAATTTTTTTTTCCTTTTTACGGCTGCAAAGAAAGGCCAGCGAAGAGATGCTTGTACAGGACGTGACTCATGGTGGAGGCGGGAGTAAAATTGTAAATCAAATTAAATCTAAATGTTTCTGACTCTAGCCAAGCTATCAGGTCTCCTAAAGGATGTCCTTACTTCCATCACCTGAACACCAGGAAAGCCAGGCTGTTTGCACCGCGCGGGGGCAAAATACAAAATATTAAGAGAGGGATGTGTTGATTTCCCAGTTCATTGGAGTTATGAGGAGAAAAGGCACTATATTAAGCAGGTTTCTGAATTAATTTCAGCCCTGCTATCGCTGCTTCTTTCATGCATGCTATCTGCAGGCAAAACTATCCTTTGTATTTATTTCCACGTGATGAAACTTCCGTGTTCTGTTTATTAGATTATCCGCTACATCGAAAAGCCAGAAATTGTTTTATAAGATGGCTGCGCATTACTGGAAATCAATTGGTCTTTCCAGCATAAATTAGGTACCCGCTTTGAAGGACGTTGTACCTGGCAATGGCAAAACAACCTCTGGCCAAAAAGGAAAGGAAGGAGAGCTAAACTTGCCTAAACACACTCTTGTTTTTACTCATTTTCTAACTCGACTCCTCCTTTCTGTCGGCTTTCTCCCGGCGCCTTGCGATTACGTCAATTCTCAAGCTGCTCGTTCAGAAGCTGCCAGGATACAGTTCCTTTTCCTCATTTCATAACAGCTCATTTCCATGACTCTAAAGCAGGGTGGAAGCCACGTCTCTTTTCCATATGGTGATTCAAAGTGGAAATGTGAAGGAGATGGGCATTTGCAGTCGTGCTCACCAGCCTGTCGGAGAGCAGCAAGGAAAGGCCCGACTCGGGCAGCCAGTCCCTTCATACAGAGCATACAGCTCCCTTTAATAGAGTTTAAGGAAAAAATATAGCACTCTTCAACTGCTCTAAGGCTTATTTTTGGTTAAAATTAAATAACTTAAACCAACGTACTTCACATTGCGCCCCTGTACAGGCTGACAGTCGATGTCTAATGGATTTAAGCTCCTGCAGAAGAATAAATCAGATAAATTACATGTCACTAATTACACAACACACCTTTGGTGAGTGCTTGCTTAGGCCTGTTCTTCCTTAGCTATGGAAGAACAGGTCACAGAAATGCTGACGGCTTCCCAGAGACCAGCTAATAAAGTCAGCTTTTTCCTTAAATGAGTTTGCACAATAAACACATTTCATTCCAGAGAATGAAATGCAGACGTGACCCATCATCTGGGCAAACACAGGCTGCCTAACCAGCCCCTGAGAAAGGCAATTTGCCAGCCCTGCTCTTGTGTTCTCTTGGATCCCACGAGTCTTACCTACCAAAGCCCTGCTCACAAAAAGCAGAGGCTGCAGCCTGGATCCTGATTGCCCCGCTCCATGAAATACGTAAAATATTTGAAGCAAGTTACTTTATTGCATGGAAATCCAGAAACTACCAAGGAGAGAAAATAGGGGTTTGATGGGAAGCTTTAACTTGTTGTTCTTTCCCTGGAACAGAACCTTCCTGTATCGAACAGGCTAGGTTGCTTACCAGCAGCCCTCTAGGGATTAATTTGATCAGTAGCAATAGCTCTGCAGATTCTTTTCAAAGCCGTGTTCACCCCAGCTGTTTACAGTACAAACATATCATGAGGCTACCAACGATACCATGAGCCAAGCACTGAACAGACCCCGCAGTCAGGCCTGATCCCTTTGCACACTCTCCAGAGAGCTTCAGCTTCCAGAAAGCTTATCTGCCCTCTGCAAATGGCACCGGCAAAGAAACACATCTCCCTCCACGCTGCAGTCTCCTTTGCACTTATCACATTCGGCACGGCTGCCGCTGTGACACGAGTTCTGCTTGCTCTGTTCATGCTGAACTACCTCCGCCGCAAAACAAACCAGCCAACGATCATCAGCCAGGCTCTGAAGAGGCCGGGAGAGGCAGCATCCCTTTGAGCATGCACCATGCATCTTCCCCGTCTCTCTGAGCCGGGCTTGTGCAGAGCTCTGCATCTTATCCAGCTAATGAGGGGGAAGAGTGAGAAATAAAGCATGGAAGCGAAGCACACAGACCGGAAAGCCAGGGCGGAGGCGATGGTGTAGAGCAATAACCTGTATCGATCTCGCACAAAAGATCAGGTGGGATCCTGTACAAAGGATGCACAGCAGGGCACAGTCACATCCCAAAACACCAAGACTGCCGAGAGAGCCCAGTCTGGACAGATATGAGTTAGCAAATTCCCTTGGCACGGGGCTGCCGTAAAGTGTCTAGACTGAGCTGCTCCTGGGAGACAGTCCCTTCGAGAGGAGGAAGCGGGGAAGCCTGGCTGGGTAAACTCCTCTCTCACACCCTCCCTGCAACCTCGGTCTCAGGGTTGCTAAGCCAGCACATCAGAAAGCCTCCCCCTGAGCTGGGTTTAACAACACCCACACGTTCACCTCCTCCTTTCTACATCCTACCTGGCAGCCAGCGCATGGCTGAGCACACGGCCAAGCAACCCCGCTCCATCCTGCTCATGCCTCTGCTGGGGTATGTGGCATCCCCATGGGAGGAGCGGATCCAGGACTGTCAAGGGTTCAGGCTGGGCTGGCCACTGAGCACTGACAGATGCTCCCTAACTCCCCTCCCTCCCCAAAGGGGAAGGGAAAGGGGAGTAAGGCAGAGGGACTTACAGACTGGAAAAGAAAACGAGAACGGTTTTAACAAAACAATAAGAGTACTAATAAGGAAATAATAAAGAGCTATATACAAATACATACAAAGCTGATATCAAACCCGACTCCCTCCCGACTGATGCTGCAGCACCAGGGCAGCCCCAGGCTCTGCGGTCGCAGGGAACAGGGCACAGGGGCTGGATTTGGGAATTCAAAATTGGGATCAAAGGCAGAAGATCAGATGGAGTCCTCCTTGGACACCAGTCATTGAAGAAGAGCCCTTAACCACTGTGATCCTTCAGTTTTATCCTGAATATGATGTAGATGGAATGGAATATTCTTCTTGGTCACCTGTCCTGTCTGTTGCTCCCCAGAGGCGCAACCTTTTGTTTCCTTGTGACCCCTTTTACTTCCCGGCACCCCCAGCGTGGCACACAAGAGCCTGCAGTGACTCTGGGCTCTACAGAAGCAAGTACCAGCCAGAGCCTTTCTGCATCCCCATCCCTGGCAGGAACTGTAAATATCAGGTGTTCTCACTTCCAGGAGCGGGCACTGTCTGCAAAAACGTGCTGCTAACTTCAGAAAGTGCAGCCTCTTAAGAGCTCAGAGATCTCAGACTGAGCTGAGATCACTAAACACAATTGGTTCTGTTTAGCTCAAACCAGGCCAAAGACCCAGGGAGGGGAAATACCTGGTGCTTTTTCTGGGATGGCAGAGCTAGACCTCCTCATGCCCAAGTGGGAAATCACTTGCACCTCCCCAAACTGGATGGGCAGAGGCAATCACAGCTCTGCCATGAACCAAGGTGCAACACAGGCTCTTGATTTGTGTGGAAATGACGGATAAATGACATAACTTGTGACAAACATCTCCACCCAGAGAGCTGCAGGGTACTGCTTAGAAAAAGGCTGAGAAAACTGTCATGCAAAAAATTTGCCCTGTCCTTCAACAATGAAGAACAACGGGTAAAAAGCCACACTTGGCAGCCATTTGGAGTCTCGCTTTGAGATCCCAAGCTACCCTCTCCACAGTCAGGGCGAACTCTTAAATTCCAGCTATGCAGCAGCGTTAACACCTCTGCCCAAACCGCACTCCCACACTCTCCTGGCCGGCACCCCACTTCTCTGCACCCCAGGATGCTCGTAGCAAGGAGTTGAGTAGGGCGGCTGCTGCTGCCAGGCTTGGTGCTCATCCTTTGCTTTTTTTGGAGCAGTGCTAAGATGCTGAGTGCACTTTCTTCCCACCAGCCCTGAGTCACCCAGCTGGCAGCACAGCCTCTTCAGCGACAGCATGGCCAGCTCAGCCCCTTTTCCTGCTGGCAGAAGAAAGAAGGAGATGAATGATTGCACCGATAATGTGAGTGGTTTGGGACCTTCCTGCACAAAAGACTGCTGACAGAAACAAGAGCTTGGATGATTACCGGACACCAAACGCGGCTGTTACAACAGATGCATCTCAGATGCCAAAATCCAACGTGAGACTTTTTTATGACGACACCTAAACAAAGCTACGGTGCCTCAGCCGGCTCTGAAACAGCAGCAGTGCCTGGTGCCGTGAAATTCCCTGGCTTAGTTCATTATTAGCTTCCTTGAGAGACGCCGGCACACAACTACCTTGGGAAGAAAGCAGATTAGACAGAGGTTTTTCTAGAAGTGTTCCTGCCAATCCAAGGTCACGTTGAGACAGTTACGTGGCTATATCCATTCCAGTTCACATGGCAGGATGAGTTGGTTCAAAGGCAAGGTGGGCAATTCTCAGAGGGATTCCCACCTGCGTTCATGAAAAGACTGTTGTAAGAGGGCGCTACCAAAAGGCCATTATCTGTTTGTCAGGTACAAATTCTGGGCCTATTCACTTATCCACATTTAAACCTGGACAGACTCAGACGTGACACGATGACCGGAACGCATCTTGTGGGAATATATCTTCAAAACTCTCCCTTCACTCCCAGCGTGCGTTTTCTGCACAGTCCTTCATTTGTTCTGTTTGTCAGCAACTAGTCTCCCTCCACCACGTGCATTTGATATAGTCCCTTTTGACGGGAAATTATTTTTACCCTTTTGTTGTTCCAATTGCCTGAAAATAAAGTCTGGTAAATGTGCCACAAAATCCTAGGATAGAGTATGAAAGGCGATTACACTCTGGAGAAGATGTTTACGTATAAAGAGCGCTTTAAATACCTTTTACTGGCTCGCACCAGAGTTCAGCACCTTCTCTGGAGCCTCTGCTCCACTTGGGAAATTTCCGTTCAGCTATTTTATTGCCCTAACACTTAAACTTTCCTCCACCTGAGAGCAAATGTGAGTGTGTCTGGCAGGAACAGAGGAGCTGGGGTCTCTCGAGACTGAAGTGACTTTCCGAGGTGACTTTCATCAGACATCTCGTGCCTCCCCAAGCTCAATGATAGCTGCACCAGCCTCACTCCCCTGCTGGAGAAGGTTCCAGTCAACGGTGCAGAGGAGCCGATATAAGACTCACAGCCTGTGAGGATCACTTAGGCGCTAAAGAAGATTTACGTAGGCTGTTTCTCACCTCTGGACTTAGGAGAGAAAACGCAGCAAGATCCAACCAGCTCCGTACGCTGCTTCCCCTCTCCATTAATCAGGCAGGCAGTCCACGCCGAAGCCTCTCACGGCATGGACACGACACAAAGTATGGCGAAGGCGCCTCGTCCTTGCTGTGAGGCGGTCTTGAGGCATCTCAATCCTTCTCCAAAAGGGAAAAAGCAGGTTAATCTTGCTCCTGCTCATCTTGCAACAGATCAGGCCACGCTGGTCAAATCCTTTGTACAACGCCGCTGCCTCAAAACTGAAAGCACGAAGACCAAGCGTCAGGTGTAGTGATTTGGGTCACTGCAATGTTGTCTTGTCTCTTCTTTCAAGTCTCAACAGTTGTTTTCTCATTTACAAGCTAGTAATCTGGTTGTGAATCTTCTCAAATCTAGAGGCTTTTTTATGTAAAGGCCCGTCTGTTTAAAACATCTCAGCTTTCACTTTTTGGGAGGTTCCCAGTATTCAGTCATACAGAAATGCCAGGAAGTGGAATTCAAAAATCCACCATAAAAGGTCAGAAAACAAATGACCAACAGAAAGGATGTTTGCACTATAAGATTTAAAAAAAAAAAAAAAGACTACTAAAAATCACCTTTTTCTTTCTTTCCAGTTTAATCCATTGTCTGAAAGCGTGGCACTGGAGATCGCAGCCTGGCCTGGAGGGGAGTCTCTTCTCCCAAAATTGTTGCTCAGCTCTTCCCAGCAGTCAGATCCCTGTAAGACCCCTCATAAATGTCACACCCAGCCTGATAATCCCAACGAAGAACTGGATGTATAACCTCTGCAATCCCTTTTATGGTCCTGAAACTGAATTCTCAACGATTGGGTCACTCCAATTACAACATGGGCCATGATAGGAGACATGAGGGATTTCACACTATTTCCAGTCTGTGGTGTTTAAATCAGTGCCTGGGAGCAGAGATCTCTAATGGCTTCATCGTAACGCAGGAGCAGGCTGCTGAGCACCTACAACTGCCAAGCACAAAGAATTTCAGGAAAATGTCGGTGTAACCTGCCACAAACCTTCCCCAAGCTGGTTGGACTTCACCGCGTCAAGCTGGATTTAGACTAACAACCCTCAGTTTCGGGAAATGCAGAGTCCTCTTACCTAAATATTATACAAAAAAATGATACATCTGTAGCTCCACTCACCCAGCAGCAGTTGTGAGGACTACGCATCGCTTAGCACGTTCAGAGAGAGAACTTAAATGATGCACAGCCTTATGCTGACCTTCTGCCCGGGGCTAAATCCTACGCTTGATGCGTT
>NW_009727620.1:452-1987 GCF_000703405.1 Apaloderma vittatum | reverse complement strand
CCTACACGAGCTCCCTGGGATGCACGTACGTGACAGTCACCCAGGTTTGAGAGCTGACTGGAGGCAATTTCTTCTGGGTGCCACACACTCACTCACTCACCCCTAATTTGTTCCAGGATCTTTAAAAAAAAAAAAAAGCAAATTAATTTTATGGACCAAAGGAAGAGGGCTGCACTAAGCAGTTGCGCGCTTTCAGGCCTGACTAACCGGAGAGTAACTAGGATAAAGTTTGATCCGTTTCAAAATAGCGTAATATTTTTAATGACCCATAAGCCCATTTTTAGAACACAACGAGGACTTATTGCCTCAGTTTGAGTAAAAGCCTGAGACTCCTCCTTCGCCAGCTAGGCTGAAAAATGTAGCAGTGGAAGTGTCACCCCATGGACTGATGTCACCAGACAATGCTGCAGTCACTGGATGCAAACACATCTTTCAGGGCGATGAGGTTCTGTTGTATAAACACACATTTTTATTAACGGGGGCTTACGGGGTTTCTAATAAAAAATCTGCTAATTTATTACCTGTGACGTCAGTCAGTGTGGCACAGTGCCAGGAAATCACTCTAGGAGTAAGTAAACCTCTGGGGAAGATAGGGTTAATAGGAAATTCTGGGAATAGGTAAACGCTCGTGGAAGACCCGTGGACAGGTTGCAGCAAAAGCTCCCACAGAAATCCACTTGGATCCATGGACAGTTCCAGATTCTTGCAAGAATCTACAGAAGAGTTCAGCAAACCAGTGACACATCGTATTTCACTCGAGCACAGCTTAGCAGGGATGTGGCTAATTGCCTTGCTGGACCAAGGCTGTACTTCCCAAGATGATGTTTTCTCCTTTTATATCTGTTTCGGCATCATTTGCATTTTCTTCTCATGCTACCGAGATCTGACAGGAAAGCACCAGTGCGTGTACGTGTGTGCAATGCTTAACGCACAGAGACGGGACTGACAGCTCTGTGAGACAAAGCTGAGAATGTCAGCACATTCACTGGGAAGTTTTCCCTCCAGTTTACCCAAGAGTCTAACGACCTCTGTCAAGAGCCACAGCTACAAACGGCCCTGATCAAACGAGCGCTGCTCATTTTCTCCCGCAAAAAGACCACCACCCGCTCCGCTCGCTTGATTCACACACTCCGTTATCCAAACGCTTCCGCAAACATATCCTGGACTGTTAATCATTACCATGGGAAATACTACACTCATCTACACAAATTAGAATGTAATTTGTGTATCTAAACATCACAGCTCAGCTCACCCGCTCAGCCCGAGGAGACAGGATACCGTGAGCAGTGACGAGCGAGTTCACACAGAACACAACTCGAGGGGGAAAATGACAAATGACACTCCTCAGCAGCCCCAAATAACAGCAAATGGCTGCATAAAACCTGATTTTCGACAAAACGGGCAGGGTGTCAGCAGAAGCCAGTAAATCGATACATGGCTGAGCGCTGGACACAGAAGGCTCGGCCGCAGCCCTGGCTGTATGAGGAGGAAAAGGCACCAGGAGTCCCTTTGCTCGCTCAGTGCAGCCCACCTGT
>NW_009727620.1:0-432 GCF_000703405.1 Apaloderma vittatum | reverse complement strand
AGGAGAACGCGACGGCAGTCGCTGCGGGCGGCCCCGGGCCTGCCGCAGGCAGATGGCTCCGGAGGAGAAGGGAAACCTTGCAGGAAGACGTCGCAGAACTTCCTCCTCCTCCTCCTTCCCGAGACCCCCGCTCCTCTCCTCAGTGATGCTGCTACCAGCACCCACAGGGTTCCGGAGAGGTTCATATGGGGATGGATTGAAAATGGCCCCTCTCTGTAGGGTCTGACACACCAACAAAGCCTTATGGCCTCCAGAAACATGAAAAAAAGCCTCTGCAGGAGCAACCTGGCCAAGGAAGGCCAACAGTTTCGTCTGAAGAAGGTGGGGTGAGCTCCCTGGCTGAGGCTGTGAACAGGGGGGCTGCCCTGTGCCGTGGGGACAGCAGTGATGGGGCGAGGGAGGGTCAGGGCAGGTCGAAGGAGAACCAGAGGG
>NW_009727619.1:69770-110825 GCF_000703405.1 Apaloderma vittatum | reverse complement strand
TTAGCGGTGCTTGTGCCCGTGGGGTTTGTAGTGGATTAGTTTAAGCATCCCGCAATTAGAGGAACAAAGCGGTCCCCAGCTAGAGGGAAGCTGTTTCAGACGCAGGGTTTTGCTGGCTGCCGTTACCTGCAACGCTTAATCACTCGCACAGTGAAACAAGCTGTTCCTGCCCATTTGTGGTGTTTATTTACTTTTTGTATTTCGCTGGGGCCGGGCTGTTAGAATAAATTAGCCGCCTGTGTTTTCCGTGGATTTGTTGAGGTTTTTTTTACTTTTGCTTTTCTCTGTAGCTACAAAAGGAAGGAGATTTCAGTATCAGCAATCTAAAAGCCAGAAAGATAGATTTGCTTAAAGATATTTTTAGCTGAAAACCTTGAAAAGGAATGTAAAACTTCTTTTATTGTGATAGATTTGATAATGCATTTGGTCATACAACTCCTTTATTTAATTTTTAAAGCCAGTCTGGTTTAGTGATCTCGGAAGGACAGAGAATGTGAATAGTAAAGGCTCAGAAAGCAAATAAAATGGAAGTAAATTTATTTTCCAAAAGATCCCCTGTTTGTTGCTTTTTTATGACCCTCTTCAAATGCTTTTCAGAGTTCATTGGTACACATAGAGCCTTTCTGGCTTGGGAAGTGGAACAGTCAAAGTAATGATCAGTAGCAGGATCTGTGTTTATTAAATGTGCTTAACCAGTGCGAGTTTGGTTAGCATACTGAAAAATAATACCGTTCTCAACAATAGTACACATCTTGTCATTTAAGCAGGAGGGCAGAGAAAGAAAAATTGATTTGGACCCTGATTGGAGAAGGTGCTAGAGCACATGCCTGGTAAAGGCACAGCCGTAGGATAAAGAGTTCAGCATTGGTTTTCACTTGTTGATGTTACATGCCGTTTCTTGTGTTTTGGGCCTGTCTGCTACCACACAACCCTCTTTTCTGACCTTACCCGTTCGGTAGGGAGGTCTGGGTTGCACCCATACGATTTTTTTTCCTGTTGAGCTTTGAAATTCTTGTGTTTCAGATAGCTTGTAGAAGTGATATGCTTCACTGATTCAGGACTGGACTTTAAAAGTAATTACAGAAGTTGCATAGAAAGGCCTTTTTTAATGACAAAGATGTCTGTAAAATCTTTCTTGAAGAAGGAAGCCACCTCTATGCACTGCTGAGGCTTTGCAGGAGCTTCAAGATCAGTGTCAGGTTTAATCATCTTTAAATGCTCATCTACTTGAAAGTTTTAATACAGTGCTCCCTTCAAGATTGAAAGTTGTTGTGAGTTGCTGTTTATAACTAAATTACCCTGCTGGGTAAATCTATAACAACTTCATTAGGAAGTATTCAGCATGGTTACTTGACAGAAAATTAAATTCCATGTAGGTCAGAAGAGAACTTGCCTCGTCTTTCCTGAAGGATCTCCTTTACCGTACACTTCCGTTAAACAAATTCTGCTGTCGCAGGATGTTGGCAGTGCTTTCCATCTCTGTAGACAGGCAGTAGGGAAGGTTTCTTGAGCCTTAGGAAACCTCAGCCATGTCTTCCCCCTCCCTCTGTGTGTGTGTTACGGTAAAAGGCTGAACGCCGAATCTACAATTCTTGAGGTTTTTTTATGGGTTACTGCAAAACACTTTTGATCTGCGACAAGCTGGGGTTGAGAGGGAGGAGGAAGAGAAAGGACTTGTGGAGTAGATGTTCTGCGAGCCCTTTGAAACTGGACACCTATTATATGTTTGTCAGCCAGTCGGTGGGATGAAGTGACCCAAGTGATCTCTCAGAGACCTGTGTCCTCTAAGCTGAGTAAAGCATGTACTCCTGTTAATATGGTCACTGAACAAAGCTTCTGTCCTAGAAGCTTTCTCCAAAGGAAGGTCTTTGGCATCCCAAGTTCTGATTTTAAGAAAAACTACTAATACTCTAATGCTTGTTTCCACGATAAGTAAATTAACAATAAACAGAACGTGCCACGTATTCAGCGACCTTCAAAAAGTAGCACGTATTTTGCTTCTTTCAGCTGAATTAGTCTAGGAGTTAGGATTTGCATGTTTGGCCCACGGGTACTTCCAAGTTAAACAAATGGTATTTGCATAGTGTCTTCATGCTGGTGGCAGTGCCTTGCATTTGTCGTGGCTCTGCACATGTAATAATAACACATTGGTGATACGGGAGTTTGGGTTTATCATGAGAACAGCTTGAGTAAGGAGAGATTTACCAACCCCTTAAAATAAGGGGTCAAGCACATAACCATCTTGTTCTCCACCGAAAGTTGCGAAGCACTGTCACTTCTGTTGTGTATCAGACTTAGTTAAAATGAAACCTACCTTGTCACTCTTTGGGGTCTTGAGAAACAAATCTCTGACACACGATCCAAGTGGAAACAGAAAAAAAACTGAAGAATTTTAGAGAGATGTAAACTGCTCTCATGCCATTTTAGAGGACACCATCTTCAGGCTGGTGTGATTGTTTGGTTTCTCATGGATGGAAGGAGAAATGAGTGGGAAAGAAAACTTTGGCATGTGGGGGCAGGAGGAGAAGAAATTTAGATAATTCCAAAAGCTCCGTTTTCAGGAATGTAGGTGGGTTGGTGGGAGTTTTAAAGGCTAAAGAAGCTATGTTTTTGCTAATAATGATCTCTAGGCAACTAGAATTCTATATTGTGGCACTTTTCTCACATTTACATTGACACTCCTCGGGCTCTTATTTTCTTTGGTTATATTGTCTCATCTCTGGAAGTGTTCGAGGCTGGGTTGGATGGAGCTTTGAGCAACTTTGTCTAGTGGCAGGTGTCCCTGTCTGTGGCAGGGAACTTGGAACTAGATGATCTTTAAGGTCCCTTCCAACCCAAACCACTCTGTGGTTCTGTGATTCTGTGATATTTGCCGAAAATAGGGAATGTCTTTCACCCACTGTTAGACAAGAACTCGGTACAAAGCAGGCCACTTGACAAATTCAACAGCATGTTAAAGTTGTGGGCTTCTTTTTTTTGGTTGTGTTTTGGTTTTTTTTGTCCTGCAGTGGATCCAAAGTAGATTTAGCACACGTATAAGGTCCAGATTTCTGAAGCACTTGAGATGCACCTGAAGTTAGGATGCATGCAGCTGGTGGGAGAGGAGGAGGATCTTTGGCTGTGTCTGTACCTTATTTTGTACCTGCAGGAAGCTGTTCCCTTGCCCTTCTGCTCTGATGGTCTGTGTGCAGCTCGGTGTGTGCCTGGGCCCGTAGCTCTGAAAAGGAAGAGAGGATTCGACTGTGTAATTGAAGCTGCTCAGGTGGTGTAGGCAGGCAGTAGGGGAGGTTGCTTGAGCCTTGGGAGAACTCAGCTACCTGCAGTGATGTGTGTATGCTTACCTTCTGATTCTTTTTGTTAGGTGTCTTAAAATATGATGTATTTACTAACTAAAGGTAGACTTTTTCTTGTGTGGCGGAAGGAGGAGGGAAGGCAGGCAGCTGAGGGACTTCGTTTAAACTTGTAAGCACTCCTCAAAAGAGAAGTGGCTACCTGTAAGATGAAAAGTTGAATAAATAGGAAAGGATTTCTCTCATGAAATATATTTGATTTCTTTTCCATTCTTTGAAGAGGCCTCAGTTTACGTTTTGCTAAATAGTCTTGCAATTTCTTTGAAGTTTCCAACATAGGTCTGTTGATGATTTCTAATGCTTTGTGAAAGGGTTTTAAATAAAAGATGAGAACATTTATCTTGAAGAACTACTTAGTACTCAAGCTAAATGTTGATCACAATATAGCTCCAAATGAGAAAAAAATTACTTTTAAAATTGATTTTGGTTTAAAATGTGCAAGGGTATTTTACATGCTCTAGAGAGATGAGAATGTCTGGGGCCTTGTTGCTGCTATTTTTTTCCCTCCCCTCTCTCTCTGAACAAAATGTGAAAGGACTGGGGGAGGGGCAAGAGTAGAAATACAGTATCTCCATAGGCAGAACTTGAGTAGTTTAATAGACTTTACTAAAATCCTAAAATGCTTGTTTTTATTATGTGACTCATTCTTTGTAGCACTCTATCAGTAATGTATACAAAAGTGGGACTTCTCATCATATAAACTCAAATTCACCCACGGTGGCCTTGGGCTCCTGCAAGTCAGTGTGAGGGGGCTGATGAGCCTCCAGACATGTACATCTCTCCTACTCCAGTGAACGCTGAAGTCAAGCAGGTTCTTACCTTAGATGTCTCAATTTAATGTCTGAATTTAGGTGGAAGGAACCTGAGCTATAATGTATGTGTGTCTTATGTATTTTGCACTTCACTGGTGTAATTTGCCTTAGGAAGAATCACTGGTCAGTATTGTAAAGGAAAATAATTAGAAATAATGCTGCAGCTCAGATACATGCATATAAAACAAGATTCTCATCAGAACAATATTGATGCATTTAAATACCATTCAGGGAATTTTAATCCATTTTGAAATAAAGTCAATTGGTGCTGTACAGACATTTGTTTCCACTTCAGTCCAGTTCTCCTGCAGAGAGCTGCAAGGATGAGCTTTTACTCCACTATCTCTATTAATACAGGTGTACTGAGCTTGATGAATTACTAAGTTTAAGCCTGCTTGTTCAAACTGGAAAACAGATTAAATGTTTTTTCTTTAAGAGCATGCGAATATAGTGTCATCATGTTTGTGGAAAATGAGGGTGTGAACTCTTAGTAGGTGCTAAATTAGGACCCGTTTACCCCATGTAAATACTTTCCCTCCCCCTCTCCCCCCCACCAGTGACTTTAGTGGAGCAGTGATGAAAGTGTGGTAAAATGCGGCAGTGATTAAATGCCGAGTGAGGTTATTCATGAGACAGTCTGAAAATATTGGAAAAACGATCTCAGAGTTGAAATGCTTTTAAATGTTTGTGTTACACCTGACTAGAAATAATGCCCTGCCTAAATAACCAGGGAAATAGCTGAAGAAATTGTACCCTGTGGCAGCAGCACAGATCCAGTAGCAGCATATTGACTCAGAGCAACAGGGACCCTAAGAGCCAGGCTTAACTGCCACGGTGAAATGCTTGCAGAATATCAATATTAAGTTTCTGAGAAAACTGGGTACCTAATTACTGGTACATAATCTGGTTCCGTTTGAAGATAATTATTAACTAGTTGCTTTGCAGTGCTGTTCTTGAATTAAGGGGGGTTTGGATGGGAAACCAAAGGCAAGGCAGTGAACTGTGCATGCAGAGTGATTGAAATAGAACCCCTGCTTTCAAAAACGACTCTTTTTTTCTGCACTGTTGCTTATGAAATTCAGAAAGCATTTGCACCTGAATTAAGAAGTGGAGTACTGCGTAACAATATTACATATTACTTCTTAATATTGCATATTAATATGTTATTGGCTCCATATGTAATTACTATTGCAAAGCTAAGATCTCATCCACTTAGAGTGCTGTCAGACCTTGCAGGCGAGGCGTGCTGTGTGCCTAATTGGTATCCAAATAGCTGACAGCCATTTGTAGTGAATGAGGGGATGGTCACCCCTCTCTGACATTCCCTCTGGAAGTTACTGGCATCACAGCAGAAGAACAGAGCTTTTACACGGGGACTGTGAATTCCCAGTCACCTGTTGTACCTACTGTGTTCTTGGAGACTTTCCCTCCTTCCTAACCTGGAGCCGTCATGGATCTGTGGCTGTTTTCATGCAGCCGGAGGGAACTATCGCTTTCATTGCATGTACACATAGGACTTATGTGTTCCTGTGTGCTTTGCTGTATCCCCATTAGAGTTATATTGTGATAAACTTCACTGAACTGAGCAGCAGGTCTTTATTTGGATCTGTGTAATTTGTAGCATAAAAAAAAATTGGTGTTGGAAAGCAGCAAGAGCAGGGCTGCTGCACAAAAGGAGCCGAGGCAGGAGCTGATGGTGACACCAGCGCAGTCACCGACCAGGGTGCTGTGCACAGGATCTGAATGCCGGGACTGGGCGCTTGTAATGTGCTCTACCAGCTGTCCCTGACCTGGCGAGCTCCTTCTAAGGGAGTTTGCTCCGGAATGAAAGGATCTAGAGCCAGGATGCAGGCCTGCCCGAGGGATGGGGCTGTAGGCAGGTTTGCCAATGGCATCGCTTGAGTAGAGACTGAAGGACTCAGGCTGAACGTAGGTGTAGCTCTTGGGCCCATGGGCAGAGATCCTGGCTGAGGCTGGTCAGGGTCAGTGCAATCTACAAGTGTCTTCAGGCCCCGACAAATCGATCCAAATTCTGCCGTTGCTTTTTGCTTGGGTATTTCACCAACTTCGATGTTTGCGATATGGTTTGAAAAAAACAAATCCACAAACAGTGATGGTTTTACCATGCAAAACTAAGATGCAGGAGCAGTTATTTAGACCTGTAAATGCGAAATGGAAGTTTCATTCCTGTTTGTTGTTTTTTCTCATGGCACATCATAGTTTTTATGCTGGTTGAGGGCATTGGTATATCTTTGGTTTTGAAATAATATGAGAAACTGCTTGTGTCTGCAGTATTATTGCAGCAATCTAAGCGGACATATATATCCATCAGGGCTGAAACAATTGCATTCCTCAAGGGTCGGTACCAGGACTGGTGCTGTTTAATATCTTTCTTGGCAACACAGACGGTGAGATTCAGCCCACCCTCAGCAAATTTACTCACAACACTGTGTGGTGTGGTCGACTTGCTGGAGGGAAGGGATGCCATCCACAGGTACCTTGACAGACTTGCAAGGTCGGCCTGTGCAAACCTTGTGAAGTTCAACAAGGCCAAGTGTAAGGTCCTGCACCTGGGTTGGGACAATCCCAAGCACAAATAGAGGCTGGGTGATGAGTGGATTGAGAACAGCCTTGTAGAGAACTTGAGGGTTCTGGTTGATGAGATGCTCAACATCAGTTGGCAATGTGCACTCACAGCCCAAAAAGCCATACATGTCCTGGGCTACATCAAAAGAAGTGTGACCAACAGGTTGAGGGAGGTGATTCTCCCCCTCCACTCTGATCTCATGAGACCCCACCTGCAGTGCTGCGTTCTGCTCTGGAGCCCCCAACAGAAGAAGGACATGGAGCTGTTGGAGTGGGTCTGGAGGAGGGCCACAAAGGTGATCGGAGGGATATGAAGACAGGCTGAGAGGATTGGGGCTGTTAGCCTGGAGAAGAGAAGGCACCAGGAGACCTTAAATGAGCTTTCCAGTGCTTGAAGGGGGCCTATAGGAAAGATGGCGAGGGACCCTTTATCAGACTATGTAGCAATAGAATGAGAAGCAATGGTTTTAAACTAGAGCAGGATAGTTTTAGATTAGGTATCTGGAAGAAGTTCATCAGTATGGGGGTCGTGGGGCACTGGAACAAGTTGTCCAGAGAGGTGGCGGATGCCTCATCCCTGGAAGTGTTCAAGGCCGGGTTGGATGGAGCTTTGAGCAACTTTGTCTAGTGAGAGATGTCCCTGCCCATGGCAGGGGGCTTGGAACTACATGGTCTTTAAGATCTCTTCCAACCCAAACCATTTGATGATTCTATACTATGACTACTTAGAACATTTTACATTTACCCTACGTCAAAATAATAAGTTGGTTTGTGGTTTTTTTTCCCCTTCTTTTTTATGTATTCCTTTTTATAGGGAAATTCAGTCAAGCCAATTTTGTGAGTGTCTCTGAGCTGCCTCTCTTCATGAAAGGATGAAAAATATATGTAGTGATTATGTCTCAGTCCTCTGATATTTTTTCCACAACTTCTTTGGTCTCTGAGCCCCTGAGCTGTTGGCTTAAAAATTAAGTTCACATTACCACTCTTAAAAGCAAAATAAAGCTGATTAGTGGGTCAGAAAACTAATTAATTAAAGTAGGATTAAGGTCATAAATATGTATCTCTAACTGCATGTTTGGATATAATTATTTCTGGTTATCTTCAGGAGTTTCTGTTCCTTAAGGAAAGGCAATAAATTAAAAGAAATATTCCTGGAGTAATTTGCTGACTACTAAAGCATAGATCCAGCTGCTTTTCAGTTTGCCTTGCACAGGAGCAGGTTTCTGGGATTTTTTTTCCTCCTTCAGAGGAGTCTTCCCTGTCTCTGCAGGAGTTCTTGGGATACAAAGCCGAAGTTCTGCACAGGAAAACTTCAAACTTTGCAAATTGGCTTTAAGGAGTAAAACTATTCGATGTCTCAAGTGTAAAGGTGATTGAAAGAACTCCCCCTACTCCCACAGAACTAAAAAAACACTGAAGTGCCATGAAATGCTTCTTTCATTAACTGCTCTCTTGTGCACGTGCTGCTCAGGTACCTGTGTGCACCTTTGTGCCCATTGCAGCACGTCAGGCAGTTGCAGAGGCGGATGTAGCTTAGATGTATGTACTACATACATCATTTACAAGCAGCATGTGCTTTACTGCAACTCTGACTGTTTGCCACTGCCTTGTGACAAGGAGGATGGGTGCGCTGAACCTGTAGAATTCGACAGCTACGGAAAAAGTTGAGCGTTTTGCTTTTAGCTGCGTTACCCATCCTCTGGCAAATGTTAGAAAGCCTAAAAGTCTGGAAACAGGCCAAGGGAGAACTGAGGGAACAGCTAGTTTGTCAAATAAGACAGAATTACTCTCTTTAGACTGGGAAGAAGATACACCTTGCAGTAGTACTTGAAGAGTGTTTTGTCTGAAAAAACTCTCTTCTGCGGAAGTAGTTTAAGTGATGGAGTATTTTCTTCTTCTTCATGGGTGATTCTTGGAAGTTATGGTGCTAAATAATGTTTATTTGTGTTTTTTTTTTTAAACAGATAACCCTTTTATATTGAGAAGACTTTTTAAATTGAATTTACTTTCTTCAGGTCTATAAAACTGCTACCTTTAAATGTAATTGAGATGTGTGACCAGCAGGTCAAGGGAGGTGATTCTGTCCCTCTCTCTCCCCTTGTGAGACCCCACTTGGAGTACTGTGTCCAGCTCAAGAAAGACATGGAGCTGTCGGAGCAAGTCCAGAGGAGGGCTACCAAGATGGTCAGAGGGCTGAAGCACCTCTCCTACAAGGACAGGTAGAGAGAGTTGGGTTTGTTCAGCCTGGAAAAGAGAAGGCTCTGGGGAGACCTTATAGGAGCCTCCCAGTACCTGAAGGGAACCTACAAGAAGGCTGGGGAGGGACTTCTTACAGGGGCTTGTAGTGATAGGACAAGGGGTAATGGGTGGAAGCTGCAAGAGTGTAGGTTTAGAAGAAGGAAGAAGTTCTTTACCCTGAGGGTGATAAGACACTGGAACAGGTTGCCCAGGGAGGTCGTGGATGCTCCATCCCTTGAAGTGTCCAAGGCCAGGCTCGATGGAGCATTGAACAGCCTGATCTAGTGGGAGATGTCCCTGCCATGGCAGGGGGGGGGGAACTAGATGATCTTTAAGGTCTCTTCCAACCCAAATCGTTCTATGATTCTTAATATAGAAAATCTCTACATATGTCGTTGTTTATACCCATGGTTTGGTGTGATGCTTTTACTCAAGCTAATCAGCAGCGAGGAACAGAGATACACTAGAAACAACTTGAATTTAGATACTTGTAGGGCAAATAGAAATTGCATATCTCTTCCTTATCCAAAAAGCTTTAAATTTACCTGGAGACATGCACATCTCCCCAGCTTGGACTTGATGTTTTCCAGATAGACCGGGAAAAGCTTGTTCAGGCCCTTTGTGCTTGGAGGTGGAACGTGTCTCTGGATGTGGTGTAATTTGCTGAAGAAATGATACCTTGCTAGCACTTTGCAGAATTTCCAAATACCTTTTAGCAGCTACATATTTGGAAAGCTCAAGCTATTTTCTCATATGGAAGAAATCTTTAACAGTCAGTAATGGTTTAGGAGTAATTTCAGGAAGGGTGCAATTTTTATTTACGTAAAAGAGTAAACCCACTACAGTTCTCTGGCATTTCTGTATGTACATTGAGAATCATGCACGGGTTTAAGAACATGCTTGCTCTCTTACCTGTAAGAGTAAAAACAAATAAACCTGCTAATTAACTCTGTCTAGACCAAGGGAACTGTTGCCCTTTTCTTCTCCTCATGAAGAGGGTGGCCCCAAAACACCCAAGTGCTGTGTCAGAAATCAAAGCGTGTCTTCTTCCTGACACATTTCCAGTGTAATCTGTTTATGGAAGTTTCGAACTGTAATTTCAGCCCCTCATGCCATGGGAATCATAGTAGCTTATTTTTTGGTTTTTTAATTATTGTTGTATTATTCTTACATTATTTCACTTTTTGACAGTCCATTGTGTGAGAGGTTTTTTCATCTGGTTAAGCTGGGTTTCAGAGGGAACTTTTAAGATAAATGACTCGTTCTGCTGAAAGTACTAGTGATAGTGATGTTATTTTGCCTTATTCAGTTAAGATCATATGTAATCGCATATTTGTATATTGTTTGGGATTTTCTGTCATTAACTCCCTGACCTATGATATAAGCATGCTGAGAAACTACAACGGATTCTTGAAGTTTTTATTTTGGGCACAATAGTGTGGATGGCTATTAAAAACTGCATATATTTTCTTTAAATAAAATCAAAGATACGATAATCTGTATGTAAGCATCAATCTTAACACTGTTTGAGCCCTTTCTTTCAAGTAGCTAGTTTTTTCTCTTCTTGCAAAAAAATGATTTTCCATTTGTTTTTAAATTTCAGAAGTCAACTTACAGCATTTTCATGTCTGACTACTGGTACTGGAGGTTGATCCCATGCAAAGAAACTGGAACCTGCAGCTGCTTTGCAACAGCCAACCAGTCTGATGAAGAGAAAGAAGAGGATACAAGCCATCAGGTTGTGGTGTCAGATATCATGCAGCTTGTGATAGAGAAGCAGGAGGTGCCAGAAAGCACAGCAGGTGGGAAAAACATAGTGTATTTTGAAAATTGTCCAGCTGGCTGCCAAATTGTGTTAAGAAGATGACTGATGGCTTGAAGAATTTTAGCAGTGGTGTCTCATCACTAGCAATGGAGTAGGGCAGGGAATCAAGGAATAGCTAGATATTAACTTGGAGGAGGGTGCTGTCCCCACTAAAACAAGCATTTAGTACCAGCTAGTGAAGAATGAGGACCTTTACTCGGGAGGACTGATGCTTGTTATAAGAAGTTAAAATAATTCTATAAATTTAATTGATTAGCAAAAAATAGTCATCCCGGAGAAACCTGACCTACCTTCCTACAGTTTTAAAATCATACTCTAGAGTAACTGCTGAAATGCAAGTACAAAATACCTCTGCATGTTATCACATTGCTTTTGTTGCTGTGGTCCATAAGAAGAAAATTGCAGTGAGTGCTAGTTTATAGTTACAGGGATTAAGATTACTTTTTTTTCTCCTGAACCATCTAATCTTGTATTGACCCATGCAGCAGGTTCTTGCATTCATATATGACCTATGTGACCTTTGCCTTGGTACTGGTGCTGATGGACTATAATTCTATAATTTGATTAGCAGTTGCATCTGGTAGCAATTGGGCTTTATTAACACATCTTTATTTCATTTTGTTAAATTTTTGAAAGGCCTCCTAGATAATAAAAAAACTCTGCACACACTCAGGCAGACCTCTCTAAGATGGAAAGATGATCTAAACCCGGAAGGGTGAAATTCACTAAACTGCAATCTTGCATTTAATATACAAGGCAGGATATGACTCCTTTGTTATAAAAGGAAAAAAAAAAAAAAGGTCATTCTTTCAGCCTGGATGACCTAATGATGTTGGTGCTACTACAGAATGATTCATAATCTGCTTTGGTTTAACACGAAGTGGTTAGTAGAGTAATCATTTTGTTTATGGACAAGTGAAGTCTCAGGAAGAATATGAGATTTCTTTGGGGGGCAACAAAGAAAGATACAAAAAAAAACCAACCAACCCTCTAGAAATTCTGGAGGATGATATCAGGAATGGTCAGATGGCTAAAAAATACGAATTCTGTGAGAATAAGGAGGTTGTATCTGGACTACAACAGAAAGTAAAGCTGACATACTGTGACTTTTATTGTAAGTTATGGAAGAAGATGGACATCTGCTTGTTTTAATTTTCTTGTTGTGCATATCTAATAGAAAAAGAACAAGAAAATGCAAATTTGATTTCTGCAGAGATTTAGACCTGATTGTGGAGATTGTTAAACAGACTTGTTGTGCAGTCTGTAGCCTGTTCCTAATGAAATCCCCAGTGAAAGAAACTGCTGCTGGAGGTGAGCTAGGTGAACTCAATTCCGTGTCAGTGTTCTGAGCTAGGCTATGAGATTTCAAGAAGTTTTTTTAGTACACTGCTTCCATGGCGAAAGAACTAAAAAAACAAGCCCTGGAAAGGCAGACCTGGAGCATGAAGTCAGAGGAAAGGTACTTCTGTCTTCTGTCATGTGAAGGATTTTGCTACTCCTCCTCTCAAAAAAATCAGGAGAGGGCTGTGTTAGGTTCACACTAAGGGATGTGTGTGTATTCTCTGTTGGTGTTCTGGTGAATCCAACGGTTGACTGGTTGATCTGCAAAGGAAGCTTAGTAAGCTGCACAGATCAGAATGAAAACAGTGAAGGCAGAGTGAACACTGAGTGTGTATACACACTTCAAAGGTATGGGACTGCCTATAATAACTTGCACATACTTGGCTGTCCTAATTTCACTTTTTAGCTGTGGCTGCTGTCCTTGTGTCACAGGCGGCCTTGTGAAAGGAATATGAGGTTTGGAGAAGGAAGTTTTGGACTGCATTCGTGCTCGGTCCTCATATGTTGCCTGGTCTAGTCGAGAGGTGGTGTCCCTGCCCAAAACAGGGAGGTTGGACTAGATGATCTCTAAGGTCCCTTCCAGCCTAGGCCATTCTATGATGTCCTGGCCTGAGATGTGACATATTTTTCGTTGAGGATTACATCTATGCCTAGGTTGACAGCTGA
Organism: Apaloderma vittatum; assembly: GCF_000703405.1. NCBI lineage: Eukaryota > Metazoa > Chordata > Aves > Trogoniformes > Trogonidae > Apaloderma > Apaloderma vittatum. Next base: position 98,007 of record NW_009727619.1, on the reverse strand, counting down.
ATTGCAAGCTGTTAATCAAAATTGAAAAGCATCTGATAATACTCTTTATGCCTGGAAAAAGTGGGATGTAGTTTTAAAAACTGTTTGTTTTCTTTTTGACTTGAAGAAGAGAACAGTGTATAAACTGGGAAAAGAGCTTTCCCAGAACTAGGCGTGAGAAACTTAGTTGCAGATAATTTTCTGGGAAAGTTATTAAACTTCAAAACTAAATCCAGTGTGAAAGCTCTTTCTGTGTCATAACTATTACTGTTGCTATTATTGGGGATTGAATGCATCATTGTGTTTGTGGTGATTTGATTGGGTTTTGATTTTTAACACATTACTGCTCTTAATTGATGCAATCTGCATGTTAGTATTTTCTGACTTTATCAAGGGACTGCTAAAAAGAGACTGCTCTCAAAAGAATTACAGCAGCGTAAAATGGTGAATATTAAAAATGTGCAAATTGTATGTGGTGAGATGAGAAGTTGTTTTGCTCTAGTTCTAATACGTGTTTAAATACTTATTTTGGGGGAAAAAAACCCAAGTTTTTTTGTGATTGGTAGAGCAACCCATGGTGCCCTGTTCTGTGAAGCAAAGTCTTCTGGTGGGAAAGGCAGAAAGAAATGCTGATGAGGAAAATAAACTCCAGCAACGTTGTTGGAGTCTTTTCCCTTCTCTATTTTCAGCTTCTTTAAGCAAATATGAGGGAGAGCATCTTGCTGCTCTTAGTTAAACCATATGTTGCTGAAGTATTAAGGCCTCTCTTCCCTCCCTTTCCCCAACCTCCCCAGGAACTCGTCTGCTCTGCTGTTGATACTATTATTAATAGCAATGGTTTTACTACAGTGTTTTTGTAGCAGCTATAATTAAGATCAGATCTCCATTGTGTCTGTGAGCTTACACATAGGGAGAACATATTGCATCTTGGAAGGCTGAAAAGCTTAGCTTGAAAGCAGTAGATGAAGAAGCATGCAAAATTCAGCTTGAGGCAGAGATGAAGCGTGGGTGATAATGTCTGACCAACCTGTGGGGGCTCTTACCTTGTTTCAAATTGTATAATATATTCTTCCTGCTTTTGTCTTCAGAAAAGGCTGGAAAATGGGAAGATTGTGGAGAAAGGATGGTGGCATAGAAGACAGTCATGAGTCGTTAAAAATAAAATGAAAAATCCGCTATTTCTATAATTTGTCAGTGCCTGTTCTACCTCTGTGGGACTTCAGGAGTGCTGTGCTTGGAGGCCTGTTCACGTAACGTTTTTTAAGTTGGGCTTCACTTCTCTGGAGATGGTCCCCTTCAAGCAGCTTGCATATTTTCTTTCTTCCTCTGTTCAGTTCAGATCTGCTTGGAATATAATCTTTTCACATAGTAGTTTTGGTTAGTTTTTTTTTGTTGTTGCCTGCCATGATGCTAAAGTAATAGGGAAGCAGAGAAAACCTTTTATGATATCAAGATTTGCTAGTGTGATGTCTTGGGAACTGTAGTTGCTGATGTTGTAGCAAACAGACATGAGGATGCTACAGTTGAGACTCTTAGAAAAGTAAGGAGACTGCTGTGATTCTGCCCAGGTTTTTGAGGAATCCAAGGATACAGGTGACTGCTGACTGAAGTCTGAAGTCTCTCTAGTCCTGACTTACCTGAGAAGACATACTTTATGAGTTCGAGGGAAACATTGTAGATGTTTGTTGTTGTAATAATTATACTGTTTTAAATTAAGTGACTTTTCAGAAAATCAATAATTAATGCTATTTGGATCAAGTCCATTCTATTCTCTGATGTGTATAAATAAAACATTTTAAGAATCTTAAGTAAAAATAAAGAAACTTAAAGTGATCTCTTAGAAGCTGCTTTTATTGGTAGCGAAAGATTACCACTGCATTTTTGGGGTGAAGTCCTCCATTTATGCAATATTTTTGGAAAGTTTCTCAATTTGTGGAGCCGTTTTATATTCTGCAAGAAGCTTTATCATGCTCGATGTCTCACTTGAATTTTAATTTTAGTTTGCCAAGCTGTTTACATTACAGCATACCTCAAATAACAACTTGATGAAAAGCTTTTTTCAAGGAATTACTTATAAACTCGATTAATACAGCTAGTAGGTATACATAGAAAATAGAATCACAGAATTGTTTAGGCTGGAAAAGACCTTTAAGATCAAGTCCAACCATTGACCTAGCAATGCCAGGTCTACCACTAAACCATGTCGCTAAGCTCCACATCTGCACCTCTTCTAAATACCTCCAGAGATGGGTATTCAACCACTTCCCTGGGCAGCCTGTTCCAATGCTTGACAATGCTTTCAGTTAAGAAATTTTTCCTATTATCCCATCTAAAACTCCTCCTGGTCCTTTCGCTTTTTACTTGGGAGAAGAGACTGACCCCCACCTCGCTGCAACTTCCTTACAGGTAGGTGGGGAGAGCAATCCCCTCAGCCTCCTTTTCTCCAGACTAAAGAGCCCCAGTTCCCTCAGCTGCTTCTCATAAGACTTATTCTCAAGTCCCTTCACCAACTTCATTGCTCTTCTCTGAACATGCTCCAGCACCTCAATGTCTTTCTTGTAGGGAGGGGCCCAGAACTGCACATAGAATTCAAGGTGCAGCCTCACCAGCACTGAGTACAGAGTGACAATCCCTGCCCTGGTCCTGCTTGCCACGCTATTCCTGATACAGGCCAGGATGCTGTTGGCCTTAGCCACCTGGGCACACTGCTGGCTCTGCCTTTCATAAACCCACGCTGACTGGGGCTGATCACCTGGCTGCCCTGGATGTGCCATGTGATGGCACTCAAGATGATCTGCTCCATAACCATCCCTGGCACTGAGGTCAGGCTGACAGGCATGCAGTTCCCTGGATCCTCCTTCTGGCCCTTTTTGTGGGTGGGTGTCACATTTGCTAAACTCCAGTCCATGGGGACCTCCCTAGTTAGCCAGGACTGCTAGCAAATGATGGCAAGTGGCTTGGTGAGCACTTCTACCAACTCCCTCCGTACCCTTGGGTACAGCCATCTGGCTGCACAGACTTGTATATGTTTAAGTGGTGAAGCAGATTGGACACCATTTCCCTTAGATTATGTGAGCCCTGTCCCTGACTTCCAGGTCAGGGAGCTGAGTACCCGGAGGACAACTGAGCTTACTATTCAAGACTGAGGCAAACAACGCATTTAGTACCTCAGACTTTTCCTCATCCCTCGTGAATCTGCCTGCATCCAATAAAGGATGGAGATTCAACTTGGCCCTCATCCTTGTAGTCCCTTTTTGCAGATGTCCCTTCTTGCAGGTGTCATAGACTCCTTTTTTTTTCCCTGAGTTCCAGCCAAATCTCTCTGTTCAGCCAGGCTGATCTTCTTCCCTGCCAGCTTGTCTTTCAGCACATGGGGATGGCCTACTCCTGTGTCTTTAAGATTTCCTTCTTGATGAATGTCCAGCCTTCCAGAACTACTTTACCCTTCAGGACTGCGTCCCATGGGACTCTCTTAACCAGTCTCCCAAATGGGCCGAAGTCTGCACTCTGAAAGTCGAAGGTAGCATTTCTGCTGACCCTCTCTTCTTCTCTGAGAATGGAGAACCCTTGTCATTTTGTGATTGCTGTGCCCAAGATAGCCCCCAACAATCACATCACCACAAGTCCCTCACTGTTCACGAATAGCAGGTCCAAGGAGGTGCCTTCCCTAGTTGTCTCAATCACCAGCTGTGTGAGGGAGTTACCTTCCACATGTTCCAGGAACCTCTTTGACTGTTTCCTCTCTGCTGTATTTTATTTCCAGCACAAATGAGAACAAGTGCTGGCGATTTCAAGACTTCTCCTGTGCAGCACTCCAGTTGTGTGAGTCATCCCACCATGTTTCTCTAATGGCAACTAGGTCACAGTTTTCCTACTGCGCAATGGCTTCCACCTCCTGTTTATGTCCCCTGCTGTGTGCATTGGGGTAGATGCACTTCAGTTGCGCTTTTGATTCCACCCCCTTTTTGGAGTGAGAAGCTCTAATTCCGATGTGACCATTCTTGGGTGTTTCCATGGTTTCTAACACATCAATAAGCCATGTGTCTTTGGTGCTGCATGGATCTCTGGAGTCACCTATCTCCACCAAATTAATAGACTGAAGGACATCACTATCATACTGTTCCTTAAACACTCGCTTGCCACCCCCAGGCTTATCTCTCGTTTTATCCCCATAAAGATGAGGCTATGCATATCACACCAAGTATTTTTTATGAGCTTGTTTGCATGCACACACAAAAAAATAAGTCAAGACCAAAATTTGTGAGGTGTTGGCGATTCCCTCTGTGCTAGATTCCCTTATGCAACGAGACCACTTTTTTCATGGGAGTGATAACAGGATACTGTTATGTAATTAACATTGTCATGTATTCTGTGGAAAGAAGATGGCATGGAAGACTTCATTGGTTTCTGAGCCTGTCTGTGCAGATGCTGAATAGCCCATGACCTTTTTTGCCTTTAGAAACAAACCAGCTAGGGCACAAGTCCCTAAGCTGTATACACAAGCCTATTAGTGATACCTGGTCCAGCACTGAGCTGGGAGCTCTTGCTATCCCTGGTGATATTCTGTTGTAATGCTCAAGGAGGGGGAACTCAGGATTTATTTTCTCTTTTATGAACGTAGAACTGAGATCATTATAACTGTTGGCAAAGTACTTGTTTTGCTGCACCCTTTGTCTCCTTGGTGGCAGTGGGTTGTCCCTGAAGGCCTGGCTGAATTTTACTGTGAGAGCTTTTAAGTATATCCATGCTGAGCTTTCTGTTTGGTACTAGGGGGTTGATTGATGTGAAGTGCATGCTCAGGTAAGATATAGCAGGTATTAAGTGTGCACTGTCAGCCTTTCTCAGTGTTCAAGGCTCTTTGCTTACAGTGGAACTCAAGTTTATAAATAAATGTCTTTACAGACCTCTTCGTTTACTGGCCATTGTAGGACTGGTGTCAATATCTCTATGTGCTTATGAGGCCATGTTTTTACCTGCTAGTTAAAAGAGCTGCTTTTTATTAAAACTGAATTTCTACTGAAGGCATTTGGCAAATTCTTATGAGTTTAACTCCTCAAAAAGAGAATTTTTTAAAACTAATTGGAATAATCTGTCTAATAATATGCAAAGGACAACCTTTACATGGTAAACCTCATTTACATTGTGTTGCTGCTTCAAGTAATAGAGCAATGAAATCCCAGGCTGATTAAAATCAGTAGGAGTCTTGTCAGGATTTTCATCTTAAGACTTTTAAGCCATGCAGGTTAACCAGTCTCTTAAATGAAATTAATATTAAACATCTTACTCTTAATTCCTTCTTTCCAGGGAATTACAGCAAATGTGGAATATATAAAAATAACTTCTTGTTCAGTTTGTAGCATTGAGTTGAAGAAGTGAGAATAGAAAAGCTCTGCTAATATAAAAAGGCTTTGCCAGCTAAATTTGAGCTATGGAGAGGTATTTCAGTAATGTCAGCAATAAAATTCACAGTGTGTGTATGTGTGCATATATATATGTATGTCACTTGGTGTCACACTTGATGAATTTTCAGTTCAATTGATGTTTGCTTTCCTACTTGTGTCTGTATTTCATACAGTAACAGAGAAAGAATGCTGCTTAAAACAAAACAAAATAAAAAAGATGTTTTAAAGAAGGAATACTGCCTGAAATTACTGTTAGCCTTTGAGACTGCTGGTCTTTTTTTTTTTTTTTCTTTTTTTTTTTCTTTTGGTCAGGCCATTAAGGTAAAGTTGAAGAACCTATGGTACCATCTGCAGTTAGAGTGAGGTCATGAAACCATTTTTACTTCTTCAAAGTTCCCCGAACCCAATCGGGAAAATTATAGGGAGTTACAAGTACTGCGTGCTACAGTGTCTTATGCTGGTCCATCACAACTTTTAATGGTGTATTAGGTATGTTGGAAATACCTTTGCTGTGCTGTTGCACTTGCTTCTACTTTTTTTCCGCAGTTTTCTGTTGTAATAAGCAGTCCAGCCACAGCTTTTGTTATTTTTCCCCTTCTGTTTTCCTGCTTCCTAGAGAATCTCTTGCTTTTCAGGAAGAGTTTGGCTGGAGTTCTTCATTGTCTGTGAGATCACATGAACCCAGGAGGTATAGCTGAAGTTCTGTCAGCCTGACTCTCTGCCTTCATTTGGCTGCCTGTTCTGTGCTTGGAGAGCTCCTTACCAAGGGAAGGGCGAACACCAATAATCTGTACAAAAAAGTAAGGACGTTTTCAGGTGAAGTTAGGGGAAGCTATGCCTGGTTTCTTCTGCGTCGTGTTCAAAACACTGGCATGGTAAGATCTGATGTATGTGGACTGAAATTTGGAGTTTTCTCAAATAGTGGATTTATGTTGTGTAGGGGTGTATGAAATTTTTCTCTAGCAAAATTAAGCTAATAAAAGTTAATATGGCTTTCTCAGGTTTACGTGTTTTGATAGTATGTACTCATAGATGTCCTTTTGTTTATAATCCACTTGAAAAGAGAAAGCAATAACTGTTCATTATGAACATTAATTGCTTTTGTGACACCTCTGAATGGAATGAGTTTTTCTCTTTTGATTCAAATTATGCTTCGCTTTTCAGATATTCTCTGTACAAGATGAAACATTAGATCCTTGCTGAAACTCAAGTAGGAGAGCTTTGTCAATTCTGTTTAGACCCTGACATAAATACCTTTGTGCTTTTGGTACTTCTCTGGCTCCAAAGAAATTAGAAGAATGCCTAAGCAGCAGTGTAATTGAAATTCAGAAGGGGTTACATGTCTGACCTGTTTAGGTATTGTGTGATTCTGCATCTGTATGGAGGGGGGTATCTTTGTAAATATGCTTGATTCTATTTCCTCACTAGAAAAAAACAAACCCCAAACCTCTTACAGAGACTGTCTTATTCTCCTAACGGGGTAGGGTGTGACTTTAGACGTCTCATCCCTCCAGTGTGTCCCTAATTTGTGTGGCAAATTTGGAGTTCTTCCTTGCTTGTTGCCTCCTCTGCTTCTGTGATGGTAGACTGCCTGCTGGATTTGGCACTCCTTCCTGAGGCCATGGAGAAGTTGTGAATGTAAACGTTAGGTCTTGCATAGGTGTGATAGAAACCATCTGAGCTACAAGGTTTCATGTGCTGCTTTAGTACTATTTCAGTGTCACCTACACATCTGTAAAGTAGAAAGGAGTGGGTTAGATTTACTCACTGGCTTCCAGTTTGTCATGGAAATTAAATGCTTTGCCTCTATTCTAGCCAGTACACAGATTAGGTATTGGGTTCTGTTGTTGCCTCTGGCACTGAGGAATTACTCAAGGCTGTTCCTTGCAAATGTACAGATTTGCTGGAGTTAATCAGTGCACTTTCTTTGAGTGTTTAGAAAGTCAAACCCTCACTACATAGGAGGAGGGGGCTTTGATAATAGAAATATTGGAAAATAATGAAATAAATGGTCTGCAGGGTTTTTTTCCAAGTCTATTTTTGCATCCTGCTGTAGCTGCAACAGGTGTTTATGTCCACAAGTAAAGTACATGGGAATCTTACTACTGCTGAAAACAGACAGCTATCAGGGAACTTTCACAGGGACACACTGTAGACTAGTGGTATACTGGTATGGCTGGGTTTGTTTGGTGTGGAAAATTGTGCACTTTCAGAGTTGATTAGAATTTGTTAAATGGCCAGCTGTCAAAGGAGAACCTATTCCTCCAGCTAAAGATACTGTGTGTAATTGCTGGTGGCTCAAGAGAGTTTATTTTTTGGGGCATACAATTTGAAGTTACTTAGTGAGCAGTTTTATTTTTTCAGTTCAGTTTATCAGATCTGCTTAAGTCTATTTGCTGATCGTAAAGTACATTGGAAAAATTATGATTCTTTAAAATCATCTATTGCAAAAAATTAGGTTATTTTCTTAAAATGTCATCTAAACTAATTATTGAACAGATTAATATATTTTCCATTGACCATTACTAACCAACATTTTATAGAGAGAGGAGGGCAGCGAAACTGATGTAGCATCTGTAGTCTGTCAGTTTAAGCTTTCTGCTGTCAAATTTGCGTGACCTCTTTTGCAAAGGCTTACTTGGGGAAATGTTCTTTTGCTAATTACTAAGTGTGTGAAAGGAGGGCAGGAGGGAAGGCTCTGTGGTAGCCCTGCGGCACGTGTGACTTTCATTCCAAGAATCACCTTGGGGAAAAACAGCTACACTGAAAATGATAGATGGACTGGAAAATAAACTGTGTGGGATTCACTGCTGTCAAGGAGACCTGTTCAGAAGGTGAAGGTTCCAGGGAAACCACAGCAGTGTTGCTTATGCTGAGGTTTCTGCGTGGTGGGGAGCAGGTCCTTGAAGAAACAGTCATTCTCACCAGCAGCTTCTGTTTCCAGTAAGGTATGTGGATACACACATGAGGTTGTGTATATGCAGAGAAGGTGTTGAGGACCTCTGTAATGCTGTCATGATTTGCCAAAAAATCCAGTTGGAACAAGGCTGGTGGGCCTAAAAGCAGAGTCGGCTCTCTTAATGCCACCTCAAGTCATCTTCACCAGCACTCTGTGTTTTGAGGAGAGTTTTTTCCCAGGAGAAATCCTAGGCTGCCTAGAAGGTTTTCTTCTTCCACATAGACAGGGTTTGTATTCAGAGAATTCAGGGGGAAAAATGCTGCAAAAGTGCCCCGTTACACATGTTAAGGAAGCTGGTTTACTTCTTCCTCCCCTCTCTGTTATTGGTTATTTTGGGAGTCACCTCTTGTTTTAGAAGATATACTGTATATCCTAGAACCTTACTATATATTGAAATCTGCTGGTCCGTCTGCGTGCTGTAGTGTGCCTTTCTTTAATTCCAGCTCTGAGCAATAGCGTGGTGTGGTGTATCATGTACCCTGACGTATTTCATTGCGCAGAAATCATCTGTGCCCACTCTTTTCACTGTTGCAAAACACATTTACATGAGAAGGCTGTAAACAAGATTCTAGAAGATTATCACAGTGGCGTACTTGTGTGCAGCTGGGACAGGTCCCAGAGGGAGCAGCTGCGTTGTTTGCCCATTTTACCAACTGGTGATGCTCCAGCAGGGCTGCTGGGCTTGTTGATTCCTTTGCTGCACTGCAAAGGAAAAGCCTCACCAGCAGTGTATGGGAGAGAAGAGTCACAATGTTGAGGCAACTTCAGTTAATGTCCAGATGTTTAAGTTCCAGAGGGTGTCCCTTCCTTTAGTAGATTTTTCTGGTCAGGACCAAGCTACTTGGGGTTGATGGATCCACTTGACTTTGCCCAGAGCTGCTGCCTTCTGGAGAAGGCCAGCTGCAGTTTGGTATGTACTGTGCTCTTGAGCTACTTCGTGTGCCCAGGATGCACTTTCCTGAGCTTCTCTCAAGGGAAGATGGTCAGCTTCATGCAGGCTGGATACAGAGGCTTTGGAGTTTCCAATGTACATCATAGCAAAGTGGTTGGATCACTTGCCCAGAAAAAGAATGCACTCTTTGGTTTCCTTCTCAGCCTAGAGGGCTGGGTGGATGCTGAGCCAACCAGCTGCCGGACTCTTCTTTGGTGAAAGACTTAATCTTGAAGGAGTCAAGATTCACTAGACCTAAGGGAGTAGTAGTAAGGGGAAGCTTGATTCCCTGTTGACTGAGTGAGGCCCTAGCTTGTAGAAAGGGAGTCTTGAGTTTTGCTCTCTGTTTCCAGTAGCATTTATACATCTAATAAATAATCACTTGATGCCTGATGCATGACCAATACTTGGAGTAGGGGTCCTATTCTCATCTGATTACATTTTAAAAGAAGGAATTGCATAGATGCCGAAAGCCAGCAAGGGCTGTGATTTCAACCCTGATCATGGTGGGTGCCTATCAGCAAGCAGATGAAACACCAGTCTCTGCAGAAGGGCAGAAAGAGGGTTGAAGCTGAGCTGCTGCCACCTCATTTTCTTTGGCTTGCTTAAATGGAGCCTGCCAGAAACGTGGATTGTCCTGTGTCCCCTCTCATGAGGCCTCAGTTTTTCTTGTGCTGCCCTTAGGCAATTTAGACCCCAGTAGATTCTGATATGGAAGGCAAATGCTGGGTGTCGTTAGGCCAAAATCTTTTGAGATCGTTGTTCTTAGCATCTAATAGGTCATCGTGTTCTCCATCAAGTTTTGAAGAACTTCTGCTTGGCCTGATCTGACTGGTTATTAGTCACTGCTGTTTGGTTGATTTTTTGTTTGTTTTTTTTTTGTTTGTTTGGTTTGGTTTGGAGTGGCTGGAGAGTGGCCTGGCAGACAGGGACCTGGGAGTACTGGGTGACAACCAGTTGAACAGGAGCCAGCAATGTGCCCAGGTGGCCCAGAAGGCCAATGGCATCCTGGCTTGTGTCAGGAACAGTGTGGCCAGCAGGAGCAGGGATGCAATTCTGCCCCTGTGCTCAGCACTGGTGAGGCCTCACCTCGAGCCCTGTGTGCAGGGCTGGGCCCCTCCCTGCAAGAAAGACCTTGAGGTGCTGGAGCGGGTCCAGAGGAGAGCAACGAGGCTGGGGAAGGGACTGGAGGGAAAGTCCTGTGAGGAGAGGCTGAGGGAGCTGGGGGTGTTTAGTCTGGAGAAGAGGAGACTCAGGGGGGACCTGATCACTCTCTGCAACTGCCTGAAGGGAGGGTGTAGTCAGGTGGGGGTCGGGCTCTTCTCCCGGGCAACCAGTGACAGGATGAGGGGACACGGCCTGAAACTGTGTCAGGTGAGGTTTAGGTTGGATCTCAGGAAGCCCTTCCTCACGGAGAGGGTGCTCAGGCACTGAGATGCACTGCCCAGGGAAGTGGTGGAGTCACCGTCCCTGGAGGTGTTTAAGGAGAGGCTGGATGTGGCACTTAGTGCCATGGTCAAGCCCATGTGGTGGTGTTGGGACATAGGCTGGACTTGATGACCCAAAAGGCATATAATATAGCTCTTTATTGCACAAACTTGAAGACAGAATAATTTTACTGGCAGGGTTCCTATCAACTAATTCTGTTAATCCAGTGTATCTAATATTCCTAGAAGATGTAATATAAGTATGTTGTCTCCACATGGCAACCAGAAGTCGCTGCTGTTCTATTATCCATCTTTTTGTTTGGTTTGTTTTTCTTTTCAAGGGGTAAATAGAGAGCAGATGCGTATTTAAAAGTTTGTTCCCTTTGATTCTGGTTTCTCAGTCACTGGGCCACAAAAGCATCCAGAGATAGATCCTATATTTTCTGCTACAGTCCCTGGCCTATTAATCTCTTCTAAGAAATTGAATCTTGCCCTTCCACGCCCAGTAGATGTTGCTGTTGAATCAGTAACGCTCAAAGAGGACAAGGGGAGAAGAGCTTTCAGAGCTCAGGAGGTATGGTAAATATTCCAGTATCTTATCCAGAGAAAAGAGGTCTAATTTTTTATTTTATTTTTTTTAAAATGCTCTGCCCATAACGTTTTCTTTTTTATATATTGACTTGGGAATCTGCAGCATAAATGAGAAGTAAGCATTGTATGTGCAACTGAGTTATAAGTTTGATGTCCTGTGGAGGAACTGAAGGAAGAGTGCATTTTCTACCTTATATCTCCATTTTGTTTTTACTAAATAATTATATTTTGTACTGTCATCCTAAGAAATATAATTCGTGTCATTGCTGGTGATATCTCTATAGCACAATACAATTTCGCAAAGCTGTGCCATATGGCAAGAATGGCATTCGTGTAGCCTCTCCAAGGCAAAGTTGTTACTTGAAAGCTGAGGCCTTGTCAAGTTGTTGGAGCCCCTTTTAGGATGAAAACCTACACTACAGGATGGGATTTGCATGCTTTTATTGAAGGAGATGCAGGTCACTTTGGGAGAAGAGGCTGAAAAAGGATAAAAAGGAAAACATTTAAAGGTGGCACGCTTCCTTTGCCTATAACCTTCCTGTTCAGTAAAGTTATGTGTAGAGGAAGCTTTTTAAAATTATTTTTCAGTGCAGTCTGGTCTTCTAACAGTCTGAGGAAAAGTTTGTCTTTCTGAAGAAAAATTGTGTGAATAAAATGTTGAGTAAACAAGTAATTTCACTGCTGAATTTTCTTTTCCTGCTATATGATGAACATCTGCAGCTCTTGGTTTCCTTGGAAACAAATTCACTGCAATTGCACTGCACTGAGCTTGTCGGTTGTACTGCATTTGCGGAGAGTTTAACATGCACACTTGGACCTTTTTATTACTTTTGTTTCTCAAATGCTTTGTCATTTATGCTGTTCTCTCATAAAACACCTGATCAAAGGAGATGGGCAACATGCTTTGGATTTTGGACAGAACAACAAAAAAGGTTGGTATTTACAAGCCTAAACATGGACTATGTGTGAGTGTGTGTGTGTATTTACTTACAGCATCTAGTTTTCTAAACACGTATTTTTAAAGTCTTGCCTTTTAAAGCTCAGTGCTATTGTTTGCATGTTGTTGCAGTCTTAGCTGTTTTTTTGGAGTTGGAGATCAGAGCTGCTGGAAGGAATTGCTGGTACATTTGTCTCATAATAGGATTTTGGCAGGAAAATGGTTTTATTTGTAGTTCATTTAAGTAATTCAGTATGGGATACATGTATGCGTTCTCACAGATTAGTATTTTTGTTCTGGCTGTGAGAGAACTATGATTTCATATATTGTGTTAGAAGATTTTAGTGATGCTTATGATTAGTTTCAACTGTTTAAGCCAGAATCAAATCTGTGCAACACTGTGGTTGTGTAATTATATCAAGAAGAATTAATTCAGAACTTGCATTCTTGTACTTTAAGAGAAGCTTTGTTAAGCAAGCATTGCATAAGAATTAGATTGGTTTTCGTCAGGTATGTTTAACAGAGCTTTGTGTGTGTACCTGGGTCACAAGTACAGGAGGTGGAAGTCACATTTGTAACTGTCCTTCTGATAGTAAAACAATTTCCCATATATACTGGAAAAATAACATATAGTACTGAGAAGTCTGCACTGTATAGAAAAACACTTAACACATGTTTATAAAACATTGGCTGTAGCTTGTCAAATATTATCAGGACATCTGGCAGTGATTCCATGGTGGGATTGCTTGCTAAAATAGGCTTCAGAATGTTTAATAAACTCCTTTTCCTCTCTAAAAGGAGGGAGCTCTTCCCATGAAAAGATATAAAGTTTAGTCACTAGGCCCTTTGCATTTGGGAGTTTATTCATGAGTACTAAACGACCTTTGAATCTGAGACCTTACAGCGTTCCCTCCGTGGATGATGTTACTTGTCATTGCTGAGGTAAGAGATTAAAGAATCCCTAGAAGGGACTCTGGAGTTTTCAGGGACTTTCTTTTATTGATATTTGCCTTGATTACCAGCTCTATGTTACTAATCATAGAATCCTAGAACAGTTTTGGCTGGAAGAGACCTTGAAGATCATAGAGTTCAACCTTTTCCTAGCCCTGTGAACATCACTAGAAGTCATACAGCGGTGTTTCAGTAGGCATTCAGCTGCTGAGCTTTTGAGGGAACTCTGTGCTACAGCTCAGTCTTGATGCGGATGAGTAAATGCAGATTGGCAAGTGGCAGAAATGCGGGACAGGCCGGCACTGACTTTCTGAGGAGTCTCTGGGTAGGGGCTGGCAGCTGAAGGAGCGAGTCGTTTTCAGCCTCTTGAAACCGGGCTCATAAAGAGAAAAACTCAGCAAAACCTTGCAGAAACACACTTGAACTTGTGAAATGGCAAGAGGACAGAACCTGAAGTTTTGTGGATATCTCACTTCAGATTTTGTTCAGGTCTCATAAAACATGATGTGACTCAAGGGAAAACAGAATACAGCACAGGAACAGTGTGATTACAAAGCAACTGTTGAAAATGCCAGTGTTAAAGACGTTTTGATGCACCAGTTGGTGCATCCTGGAGGTTATTAATTACCAGTAACTGTGCAGCTGACCTGACAGCATTGGATGGAGTTAGAAACAAGCATGTCTCATGAGTTGGAATAAGAAATGGTGTACTGTGCTCTGAGAATGAGTCTCTCTATGTGCCTGTCCCTCTGTGTTAATTTTTGTGGGTTTATAGAGCCAGCTCTTGGTTGTGGTTGTGATTGATGCTATTCAAAAGATTTTTTTTTTAAAGTGTCCAGGTGTTATAAAGTTTAAAATGTTATTTTAAATTGAAGCCCATGCAACCTCTTATGTGTAACATTACATTAAGCTTGACACTGACAAAAGAATCCTTGTTATGGGTTGGAAATAGCTGGAAGGGTGAAGGAGGGAAAATAAGAAAAAGCAACAGCAGTACATAAAACCAAAGAAATGTATACATATATGCTTACATTTCTTTTTCAAAAGTAGTAATTATTCCAGACTGTGGTCCTTCAAGAAAACTAACAGCAATACTTTCAGAAGGCTGTTGAAACAAAGATTCAACCTTTCAGTTTCAAGAAAGCATGAAATGATGGTTTGGATGTGGCTTAAAATGTAAAGAAGCCTAGATGACATACTCCTTTCTGACACCTTTGCTGTTACAAAGGCAGAGAAACTATAAAACAGAACAGTTTTCCATCATCTACTGAGGTCTTGTGCAGATCAACTCCCAGGAAAGACCAGTTTAATTTGCCTGCTTTGGGAAGTAGCATCTTCTGTGAAGAATATTTAATGTAAAAAAAAAAAAAAAGAGATCTGAAAATGTTCAGTATTTTGTGTTTTAATTTTTTAAAAAAACAAACCACAAATGATTAAGTGGACATTATGATTTTTTTCTTGTCAAGAAATGAAAAAGTTGTGATTGTCTCCAAAAGCCTTTTTTTTTTTTTTTTCCCCAGAGACGTTTTTTTTTTCCTACCTGGAACCTCCTGCCACTTTTGCTGAGATCTGATCCGGTCTTTCTCTCATGCATTAAGCAGCCATCAACACAACTACCAGACTAAGAAAATGATGCTGTTTAATTTACTGAGGATTCTACGCAATAAAATAGATGGGGGAACTGACCTCTTAGAGAAACTCACCCTGAGAAGTTTTCAGACTCTGTGCTGAAAGATACAAAGGCACCGCTGAAGGACCCGAGGTGAGGGCGAGTGTTCTGCAGCAAGGCTGAGATCTCGTTCAGGGTTTGGCCTCTTTGGCTGCAGGCTTAAATACCTTTTTGGTGGTTGGAAATGATTTTCCAATTCCTGGATGTTTTGTGAGACTTTCTAAACTTTTCCAGTTCTGTATCAAGACAAAGCCAAGTCCTTTAATAGTACTTTGGGGTGCAGTCCAGGAGGGAGGCCAGCACCCAGGGTGGAATAGTAAGTAGCCTTGTGGGGGCACGTTTGCCAGAGGTGAGCAGCTCAGCCAGACCAATCACAAACTGCATTTTTCTGTGTTCTCAGTGCTGTTCCCTGAGAATTGCACTATTTCCTTTTCTGAAAAGGGAGAAGCTTTCTGTCACCCTGAAGCTCCAGTGAATGCTACACTTTAAATGATGTATAAGTGGAAAAGGGTAGTCAAATTTTAAGATATAATCCCGTAGAAATAAAGTTCCGAATTAAAGTTGACATCCTTCCACTCTGTTCTTTATCTGTGATAAAACTTGTCAGCCTGTTCCTCAGGGATGAGCACTTCAGTTTTATTCTCTGCAATCAAATTTGAATGGTCCTGGAAATACCCTACTTTTTAAAATTCTGAATACATTTCAGATTGCTGATTGTATGTAAAATAACAATTGTAAGTGGCAGTTAAATATCACATTTTGTTATTGAGTGATTTTCTGAGAATGTTTTAAATCAATCCTGACTCTTGAATGGCAGACCTGCTAAATTTTTATGTGTACAGCCAGTTCTTTGCAAATAGTGATTTTTACAAAGTGTGATATGTAATAAAATGTGGACTTTTTTAACACACGCACACACGCACACACACACACACAAAAAAAAAAGGATTATTTTAAAGTCTAATACTTTTTGGGAGACCTCAAATGTTTGAACTTAAAAAAATGTTAAGCAGACTTGTTGATGGGGGAGAAATTAATTTTCTAACTCCTCACCCTACATTACCTTTGGAAAGGAAATCACCATGACAAGAGAAGGCAAAAGATGTGTGTTTTCTGGATCGATTTAATTTCTTCATTGAAGTACAGAATACTTGCTCTGGGGGAAAATATGACTATGACATCTCTGCATTCAGACTCTACCACCTATTTAATTGTCATGGTACCTTTCAGTATCTGCTCTTCTAGAGCAAGAGCTCCTCCTTTTCCACTTTTTTCTATGTTTGAAGTGTTGTAGTTTCATTAGCTTTAGGAGCTGGAGTACAGTTTCCCTGGTGTGGCCTTTCCTTTAATTATAGCTACCCGTAGAAGTGCCCCGAAGAAGAAAATAACAGTAATACTTCATTTCTTTACATATTGCTTCTGTTTGCAGCAAGTTCTTTTCCCCACTCATCTGTATGTTTCCTATCTTCGGTCTTCCTCACTCCCTACAGAAAGCATGAAGACATCTGTGAACACATCTCCATAAATTTAGAAAGGTGGGGTCTTACTTAGCTGTGCGCTGCCAAAAGGCAACGTTCATTCATCGCCATACCTGCTTTTAGAGGAGAGCACTTGCTGGTGCATCTTGGTAGTTTAGCTCCTCAAAGGGCTGGAGCAGCACTCAGCCAAGCAGGTGCAGTCAGAAGTGTTACACTAAATAAATGCTTCCAAGGTTGTTGGCTCTGCAGTAATTACTTAATCCCATATGAGGAAAGAGGAGGATGAAGAAGAAAACTGAGTGAAGCAATTACCAGGAAATTTGGCACTCCTTAGAGTAGAGTGGGGGCATCAGTGGGCAAGACACTTAAATGTCGTTATTTCATTAATTTGCTTGACACAAGAAAGAGAGACTAGGGAGAAAGAAGATCCTGCCTGACCCTGGCTCTGGTCAATCATTTTAAGGTCGTTCAGGCTGAAAATCCCAACAACAAAAACCTTGTAGAAGTATGAGGAGTGTGGCTCTCATGTAAAACTGAGATACCAGAAATGAAACAAATGCATTAAGGAAGAGTTAATGGCTAAGCTAAGCTTTAAGAACTCATCTTGATTTTACTTTGTTTTTGGTTTTTTGTTTGGTTTTTTTTTAAATGAGAGGCTAGACTGCAATTTATAAGGCAGAAATAGAGATGTTTAGCAGAAGACTGAAAGTACTGGGGCTGTAGCAGAATTGTGCTGAATTGGGGAAGATGTCACCAAATAGAAATAAGTATATTGCATTTCATCCATCTTCTACTACGTCTCAGCCATGGACCTAAGCAATAACAGGAAGGAAGGGAAGTATCCGTGTGGAAAGAAGCTGAGGGTGAAGGTTTTCTCCTACTTCTGAGTACTTGGTTTGGGTACCACCTTGGCCTGGCCCATGTGTGTGTCTAACACACATCCCAGATGAGGAAGCATGGAGAGCACCTACTACGCCTTTTTTTCTGTGTGGCATTTCCTTTCTCAAAGGAAAATATTATTGAATTTGATCTGACACTGAGGACTTGATAGGGATTAAGTAAATTAAGAGATTAATAAAACAAGGCATAAATTTGGTAGACTTCCTCTGTCAGATGTTTCTGTACATCTGAAGACTTCCTCAGTCTGTTTTCTATACGAACCTTGCCTGTACTCTGCATTTGTATGAGCGCTTGAGCGTCAAGTTTTTAGGAAGAAAAGGCTTTTTTTATTTTCCTTCCTGCATGTGTTTGCAGGGTGCTGACTTGTACAATGTGAAGTTCTCTGTATTCCTTGAGATTGCGAATCTAGAAACAATTTTCTCCTTGTGAAAGAGTGAGGTGTTGCCAAAACCAGAATACTGCCATCTCTGCTTATGAATCCCAGTTTCAAATCCCAGATGCTTTACATAATAAAGCCTAACTGGGCTGATTACCAAGAGAACCCAGTCATTCAGAAAAATAGAAAGGAAAAAAATCCCTTTGCTTCATGAAGGAAGAGTTGGTGCCAAGAGGAGGTTGAAATGTTAAAAATGCATTTTCTGTTTGGATCTTTCATATCGACTGTCCTGTCTGCCCTTTCTTTCCCCTTTTATTTAAGAGTGGGGATCAGTATTTCTCTTGTGCAGTGTGGGTGTATGGTGAAGCATTTTTTAGGAGACCCACCGTTCAGTGGGTCTCTTCCCACTCTGCAGGAGCCCAGCTTAGGTAAGTCTTTCTGGCGATGTCTGCAGTGTCTTAGGGCAGCGGTGGTGACATGGGTGCCTGTAGTTTCTTTGCTTCCGCAGTCTATAGAGCTTTGTGGGGTGTGATGTTGGGGTCATCCAGACAGAGTGTGGCTGACTTGCCTGCCTGATGTTGGCCACATGGTATCGCTGAAAAGCATTACGGGACATTTGGCAGAGGATTCAGCTGCGCAGGCAGAACCATCCATATATGCTCTGCTCACTCCCTTCTCAGCAAGGGATCTGGTAAAGGCCCATGCAAAGCAGCAGGGAAACCTGTATATGTTTTAATTTCTTGTAGTCCTGCTTTATATTCTACATGTAGTATTTCTTCCAGAGCTGCTCTCAGGCTTTTAGAGAAATGGAGGGTTAAATTGGAAGCCTCTTGTGGATTAATAATATGTTGAAAACCAAGAAACCGAGAGTTGCTTTAGGGGATCGGTTTTCTGTGGGTGGAGGGGAGTTACTGGTGAAGTAGAGCAGGGCTCAACGTAATCCTAAATGAGCTGGAAATTGAAAGAAAGCATGGAAAGACAAAACTTGCAAATGTGTGGAATTATTCGAAACAGTCATCCGCCACGCTGAATGCAGACAGCCGTAGGATGAATTAGTGACACTAAGTAATTGATCAGTAGAGAAGGTGAAATTAATTGTACAGAGAAAAGGCAACGCTATTCCCTAAGCTAGCTGTTAGTCTCAGTAGGAGACCTGGAAGGATTGTATATAGTTCCCTGAAAACAGCAGCAGCTCAGGCAGGGCTCAGTGTCAGTCCGAAATGCAAACAAAGTATTACAAACCGCTGAGAGGGAAACCGAGAACAACAAAATCCGTATGTCACTGTGTAATCTCTGCTGTGCCTACTTCTTGAGTACCATGTCCAGTTTTGTTGGCTTTGTTAGAGTCGAATTAGGGTATGTGGAGGCATGGTGAAGGCAGTCAGAGGTATGGAGTTGCTTTTGTACAAATGGGAACTAATTAGTGTAGGAAATTTTCTGTCTGGAAAAAAAGCAATTGGAGGAGACATAATATCACCTACAGTGGAGGTCTGTATAGTCATGAATGGCTTGGGGAAGTGAATAGAGAGTGTTTATTTCCTGTTGGGTTTTTTTTCCACTGCTTCACAAAAGGCAAACTGGGGCACCCAGCAAAATTTCAGGAAGGTAGCCTAAACTAAAGCAGTTTTCCACCCTAAATTTTGGTACTCGCCAGTGACTGATGTTATGGAGATCAAAGTAAAGTTAGCAGAAAATTCTTAGATATGTTGTTGCAAGTATCTTCTTTTGCTCAGGCAAAACTCATTACATGCTGATATATTAATGACTTATGATTACTGCTTTGACTTCTTACACGAGAGTAATTGTATTACTTCTGGAACATTTCCAAAATAGCTACAATTTCTTGAAAATATAGGTGATGCTTTTTGGCTGGAGCTGTTCAGAAATGAGAGGTGTGATGATGATGCTATGTTTGAACAGGTTTTGTTGGAGAAAACAGCCAAAATCAGAGCAAAGTAGAGTACTGAAAGAAAAAAATAATGTTGTTGTGGTTTTCAAACCAAACAGAAGTTTAGAAAATAATCAATACAAACCTGCAGAAATGAGATCAAATACTACATCCAAGTAGACCTGAAAATTGATTAATTAAATTCTGCAATATAGTTGCTCCTTGCTTATCATCTTTGCACTTTCACTGTAAGAAATAGGAGTATAGACCATTTGAAAAAAATGCATTTTATACATCTAAGAACCGAAAGGCTGTATATTCCTTGAATTTCTTTGTGAAACTCTTTTTACTTAGTGGTTGACTTCAGTATGAATACATCTGTTGCAGAAGGGGCTTGCCTGGGACTAAAGACTTCTTGCTACAGGTGATACATTAGCAGAAATTAAAAATCAGAATTCCAGAAGCAGCTTGAATTCTTCAGTAAAACCAAAATATATATATTTAAAAAAAATCACATTTTACCTGAAAAATGAAAACACCTCCTATTGCGTTCACAGACTCTGGGTGCTAGAACTGGACGTGAATCCATTTAGTCTCAAATTTTAATTTAGCGTGAGATCTGTGAGGCTGAAATGGCATGTTTGTCTCCCTAATATGATCATTGTGATGACCTGTAGAGGTGTGGGGTGTCAGGTACAAACTTCTCAAATTGCTAGTGATACGACAAGAGCAAATGGGCTCAGGTTGCACCAGGGGAGGTTTAGATTAGATACTAGGGAAAAAAAATTTACTGAAAGAGTGGTGAAGCATGGGCATAGGCTGCCCAGGGAGGTGGTGGAGTCACCATCCCTGGAGTTGTTCAAAAACTGTGTAGATGTGGACATGGTTTAGTAGTCATGATATAGTGGGTTGACAGTTGGACTTGGTGAGCTCAGAGGTCTTTTCCAGCCATAATGATTCTGTGATTCAAGAGAGTAGAAATCAGCAGCTTGTCCCCGAGCTATACTGATGCTGTTATTTCCAGGGCTGTTTCAATTCCCTAGGTCCTGGTTGTAATCATGTACTTGTACTTCATGGGAAGATACTGGTTTGATTTTTGTTGCAAGGAAAATCACTTACCTTCTCATTTTAAGAGCTGATTTTGATTAGAGTCTGTTTCTTTAGGCTGACTCAGTGTTATTCATGAAACCATGGATGATCCAATTTCAGACCAGCAAGGATCCTAATCCCACTTTCTGGTTAAGTGTATTGAAAATACTGTATATTTCCTTCAGTACGCCTAAGCTTCTTACTGTATCACTCCAGACAAGGCTGCCTTATTTCCATGCACAAACATGATTAAACAAGTACATGATTTACAAACACTCCACCCCCCTAGTTTTAGATAAATTTTTAGTCCAGCTGACTGAAACGTTTTGCTTTGATGCTTTCCTCATGCCTTACATGTTTCAAATTTGTTTGAAGATGTAAAAGGTATATATAAAGTAGCAATGTTGGTATCACAGGTTTAACTATGGTATTGGAGTTCTCCGTTCATTTTTGCACAAGTGTAAATAGATATTATGTACACATGATCCTGAAAGTTGACTGGCTGATGTGATAAAATTCATCAATACATTTGTATCTTGCTTTTTCTTTGTTATTTCACCAAGAAAACACTGTGGAAAGATGGATCTTATAATATATGGGAAATTTAAGCAGTTTGCTGATTCTTCAAGGAAAATATGAAATTATTATTGACAATAACAAGGACACTCACAGAAAGCTGAGATTGAACTAGCATCCTCTATTGCAGTAGATACTTACGAATGAATACACCTGTACTTCTTGCTGCACTGGGAAATAGTGTAATATTGTGAGGGAACTTTCAAAAATGTAATGTTAAATGGCAGTCAGATGAACAGAATAGTTTTTGCATATAAATTTACTATAGATGTTGTATTTCCATGTTGTAACTTTGTTAGGCAAACACTTGACTGAAGGGTTATTTTTTTATTTCTATTAATATAGAAATGGAAATATATATGACTCTAGTCATATATAATATATGGAGCTGCTATAGGCTCCATCATACTTGGAGTGAAAATTACACAGGACTTTTAATAAATTAATATTTAATTTTGATGTCAATTAGTTTTTGACAGAGGAGGCCCAGGTAGATTGATGGGTCCTCTTAAAATACTTTGATTTTTTTTTTTTTTTAGTTCATGCCCTCCCTAATGTTATTGTTGAGAGTTATGAATAAGTCATCATAGGTCTCCCCATATTTTCCTAGGAAGGACTGCTGCTATTTGCGCTGTGTGTAATCTGTAGAAAAGAATCCTTTGAAGCGTACAGGAAAACATCCCTCTTTCTTTTACCCCTGTATATAGCCATGTCTTTACTTTCATGACTGAAATATAAGAGGACATAGGATGATTAGAAGACTGGGAGAATGCAGCTGGCCTGTCAGCAAAAACATGCTAATAAAGAGATTTAGTAAGCATTGAGGGAATCTTGAAAAAGGAAACCGTTAAAGGCTTTATAGTTTGAAACTTGTAAAACAGTCTGTACAAAAGCATTGAAAAATCAATTGCGAGGAGCAGTTGTACAGGCATTGTAAGGCTTTCAGTCTTGTAGGGTTTTCTATATCCCTAAAAGTTTTCCAGTGGTGGTGTACCCTTTATAGTAAATGGAAATTTCCTGGCTATTAGGCTTGCTTTTCCTAGTTAACCTTCGACAGCAGTTCTCTTGTTCATTCTCCATACCCCTTGTGGTGTCCACAGATCCTGACTCCAAAAACCTTTTACCTGGGGAGGTTGTACCACTTCAGACAGGATTTTGCGGGGTTACAGGGACTGCTGTGGCACCACATGTAAGCGGTCAAGCTCCTCCAAATCGCTCGTGGTTATTTCGGTGTTTAAAGGAAATTTGAAGCTCTCAGCCTTCCAAAAGGAAAGGACCATTGCAGACCAAACGCGAAGGCGTCGTGCGAGCTGGCGAGAGCGGAATCATCCTCAGCGTTGTCGACAGGAAGGCGTTTTCCTCTCCAGCTGCTCACCCTGCAGCAAACTGGCGAGAAGGTAGGAAGGAGCCTCGCATTCACGTCAGCGGGAGCGAGGATGGGGCTTTCTGCGAGCTCGGCTGCTCGCCGTTCTCTCGCCGAATCGACAGCCCTTCCCAGCGCTCGCTGCAGCCTGGGAAAGACCAGCGATACGTCGTCGGCTAATCACCGCTTCGCATGAATTCTGGCGTTTTGAGGACTCCACTGCAGGCAAACCCATACGCAGAGGAGGGGAGAGAAGTGGGGGTTTTTTAAGCCGCCCTGCTGTCATTAACATTCACGGCTCTGGCTTCAAGCAGCGCCCGCCTCACCCAGGCGCTGCCAGGAGGGAACGTGAGCTCCTGCCTCCCTTTGTGCCGAAGGGGATCCGTGTGGGAGTAATTGAAATGCAGGGCTGCGAAGCACTGCTGTAGTGGTCTGGTTTGTTTCTTTTTTTTTCGTTCGGGGTTTCCCCCCGCCCTCCTCCCCGCTTCTCTTCATTCTTGGAGCAGGGGTTACGTGTTTGCTGTGGATTCTTTTTTGTTTTATCAGAGAATGAGATGCCGGCAGAAAACTGAAGAAATGGCCCTAGAAGAACTGATGCAAAGATTAAATGCGGTTTCCCAGTGTGCTGGTAGGAGGAGCTGCTGGTCTTAAATAACGTGTTGTGTGGATGCTGTTAGTGGTTTTGTAGGATTTGCAGAAAATCCTGGTGTTCTGACTGGCATTCTTTATGCATGTTTGAATTCATAGGAAAGGAAATGTTAAGAGCTTTTGTTACCAGGTTAAACTTTTGTTTATACTAAGACTAAAATGCTTAGATATTCATGAGGCAATCTTTAGAAGGTCCTCTTGAGTAGGTTTGGGTAACTGCTAGCCCAGTCAAATACTCTAAATGGGTCTTGATTCTTTTTTGTCTCTGACTCAGCTGTGGCTAAGAACTGGGGAGAATTACACATTTGTCTAATGGAGCTGCTCTAATATGAAGCAGTGAAAAGCTCGGCTAACTGTAAGGCACTGCATGCCAGTATTTTGGGTGGGTCTAAATTGCACTTTCATGAGAATGAAGAGTTGAATGCATTAATCATGGTAAATGTAGTTTTACATCTGCATGGATTAAAAATTGCAGCAGATGTGCTAAATTGCTTTTAGCACGGTAGTGAGATTCGTATGATTTCTGAGAGATTTTCTTACTTTCTTGAAAATGTAAATGCTTGTGTGTTCAAAACGAGAACTAGAGAGCAGTATATACAGTAAGGTGATCTGTGATTAGATCTAGAAGTATTTTCCTGGCTATTGCTCATCCAGAGATGTAAACATATTTCAGAATAAAAAGTTACCTGGAAAGAGATGTGGTTTTTGCATCCTTTGTAACTGTTTCTTTTGCTCTTTATTCTTAGTCTGTTGACAGATGTCAGAAGTCTTGCACGTTCTTGCATCTCAGGCAAACTAGTAGTTTGCTGATACAGAATATGTATCAAAACTTTTGAATTTTTCTTCCCATTTCCCTGGTCCTCTGTTTTCTAAGGGTGACTCTTTTAGCTTTTTCAATTTCCATGTATTACAAGGAGATAATTAGCAAGATGGCTGATGCTGTAGTCTGATGAACACATAGGTTAAATGACAAATGTGGAATGGGCAGGTTAGCTGCATCAGTTTTCGTGGCTAGAGGAAACAGGTATTTTACCTTTTCAGTAACTTTTTTGGGGGGAAAGGGAAGACTTAATCTGATTACAACAAGTATTAAATTACAAGGTCATCATACACAGTTTTCTCCTTGTTTTTCCTATGCACTTCCCCCGATTATCTTCCTATTTTCAAAACATGTCTTTGTTAAATGTTCATATATTTGTTTCATTGCCTATTTTGATTTTCTGAGTGTTTAAGAAGAAAGCCAGCCTGATATTTGCCAGGGCATACTGTCTGTTGCAGTTTATTTTAATAATTCAAACATTACTTTTTCCACTCCCTGCAAATTGTCGCTGTATTTTCTTTTTTCTGAGACACAGTAAATTTTAATAACATAGTAGAATTGTTTGGGAACACGGGAGCCTTTTCTTCCTGAATTGAAGCAGAAGGAGCCTCCAGACTGGGAGCAGGCTCGCTGGTTTGCCTGTGACACTGCTTGTCTCTCAGCTATGCAGATGTAGGTACACTGTGACCTTCATGTAAGCCACCAGCAGCTCCAAGTGCTGTTTCTACACTTGCCGGCAGGCTGTGACTGTGTGCTGGTAATTAACTTGTTAAACTTTTATATTTTTCCCAAAAAGCAATGGTTAACTTTACTGCCAATTTCATGTTCATGTGGTTTAGCTAATCCCTCTCCTCTCCCTTATCTTTCTCTTTCTGCCGCTCTCTAATCCCTGTGCAGGTAAACCCAAGCCAAAGGCACCCCTTTTCTACAGCCAGTGGTTATATTTATAGTCACTGTTTTAATTTTCCCTTTAACTTTTTTTCTTTTTTTTTTCCTTGCTCCTTTCAAGTTGCTCCCACCATTTCTCTGTTGCTGTCTCCCAGTATTGGGCTATACTCTGTCCTTGGGTCAGACTGTCTACTGTCTGGCTTCACAGCTGTCTTTTTGTTGACCCAGAAACCTTTTTTAAGCAGAGATTTCCTTAACAGCCCAAGATCATGTGCAGGATTTTTCTAAGCTCGTTTTTCAACAGCTCCCTGCTCAAGAGTAATTGAGGTGCAGAGGTTCTCCTGGGTGTATCCCACAGTGCAGCCATCCACCTTCAGGCATCAAGGGATTTTCTCCTTTGTAGGGTCTGAGGAAAAAGACTATCTCTCCTCCTTTGTTTGTTTGTCGGAAGGATATTGCAGGTAGGCTGAGCTTTATCCCAAGTAGTTTTAAACGTCTAAGTCAGAGGAGAAGTTCCCCTAAAATCCAGGTGAGCTGAAAGGAGAGAAGGGGACACATTCAGGAATGAAGTCCTTCCACCTTCTGAGGTGTGCGTATCTTTCCCTTGACTGGAATGTGCATGTGTGAAGGAAGCCTGGAGTAGTTCAGCTTCTAACCTTGTACCTCCCCAGTGCCTAAAGCTGGGTAAATCTGGATTTGCCTGTAATGTTTCACTGTTGTACCACAACAGCCTTTCTGCCTCTGGTTGCTCTCCCCCTAGCAAGTCCCCTGTGTCAGTCTGGCCTTTCTGAGCTACTCATCCCTCACAAGCACACCAGCAGTTCCCTCAGTGGTCCTTCTGCTCCCTCTGCTCTGACTAAGTTCTAATTTGCTCACACTCCCACCTCCTATGGTACGTTACTGGCCTCTCACTCCTTACTCTCTTTATGAACACCCTCAAGTGCTTTCCTCTGCTACATTTTACTAATCAACAGCCTTCTTTTGCAAAGCTTTGATTATTTCTCATTTTGCTTACCTTCACTTTATCCTCCAGCACCTCACAGATCTTCTGCTTCTGGACATATTTAATTATTGAGATCATAAAGATCATGCTCTTTAGTTTAACATTATCACCCTCTTCATATTCCTTCTCTAACTCCTGCTTTACAGTTCAGAATAACCTTGTATCCTGCCCTCTTCCAACAACTAAAAAGAAACATAGCATCTTTCGTTGTTCTTCCCCACAGCTTCTCCTCAGTCTTCTTGGTCACTTCCCTTCTATCAGATGGTCTTCTGGACTTGGATGACCAGGATATTGCTTTCCCTGTTTTGATATAAATTCTTGAGGCAAAATTGTTTCAAAGAAATTCTTAATTTCTGCCAAAGTTTTGGGGTTTTTTTTTATTTTTCCTTTAGAATTGTGTGTTTTTTTCAGCTTCTTGGTCACTTCCCTTCTATCAGATGGTCTTCTGGACTTGGATGACCAGGATATTGCTTTCCCTGTTTTGATATAAATTCTTGAGGCAAAATTGTTTCAAAGAAATTCTTAATTTCTGCCAAAGTTTTGGGTTTTTTTTTTTATTTTTCCTTTAGAATTGTGTGGTTTTTTCAGGAAAACTGGAATGATTATGGGTATGAAAACCACAACAAGCTGGTTTGGTCTGTATTTATTTCTTAATGGATAATTACACCATTTCTATTCTTTTGGCCATAGTTTTTACTTTTCTTCCTCTTTTTCAGTTCTGTTGCTATGTTCAGTTAGACTCTTTTCCCTAAATTGCTGTTTATGGGCTGAACTTTCCCTGCCCGTGGAACAATAGCTCAGACGTTGAAGCCCCAGGTTAAAAAGAGTGTTCTGGTCTGGGACCTCATACATTGTCAATATTACTGTTTGCCATGGGATTTCTCATGAGGACTCTTGTTTGCTCTGATACAGAAACAGCGTTAAGGCCCCAGCTCTTTCTGTTAGTCACTGCTTGTGTTTGCATCGGCGCTGACCTTGGAAGCCCTGCAGGGACGGTGTTGTCTAATCCATGCAAACAGGTAATACAAGTCTGTCATTCCCAGTATTAAGCCTGTGGTAGCCCCACTAATGATTTCCTTCCACTTTGGAAAGGTGCCACTATTACAGCTCCCATCTGTTTCCCCTCCTCGAACAGAATTTTAGCACTCCGCAAGAAGAAGAAACATCTGCAGATCAGAGAAAATTAATGTGTGTCGTTCCTTAGTAGATATGTGTGCAGTGCTAGAATTTTAAGCACAGATAATGTCCCTTAGCCATTTCAGCTTCAGTCAGTTTTTCAGTAGCTCCTGATTTTCTGTCATATTCACAATCTGGGCCAAAATTTTACATTTCATTTTCCTGACTTTGTCTTCTTGACAGGCAGGCTTCTGACGTTTTGAAGGCTGGCTCACCTGTCTTGCCAAATTAGGAGCAGATGTGGGAGGAATGGCCTCGCATACCACTTCCAAGTGCCAAGCATCACTGGAAAGCATTGACTTACTGCAAGGAGCAATGGGGACCCCCCCAGGCACACACTGAAGGGATGTTACAAAGTTGTGGGCAGCTGGAAGGACCTGTTCTGTACAGGTGTCCTCCCCATTCCTACTCTCCTGTGAGCTTCCCTGCTCTTTCTTACCCATCTTGCCCTTGGTTCACTGGATTTTCCAATTTGAGAAAACCCAAAAAAATCTTTGTGCATGTGGCAGAGTACTCTGTGCACCTGTGTTTGGCAAGCGGGAAGGTCTGAGCAGGAAGAGCATTGAATTTGGCAACTTTGTCAGCTTTCTACCTAGCTGGTAGAGCTGAAGAGATCCAGCTTAGAGCTCTGAAATCTGCAGGTTGTGAGCATATCCGCTGGGCTCAGGTGGTGCTTAGTGGAAGTAGGGGATGCCTCTGCCTGGTATTAGTTTCCTAGCCCTATATTTCAGCTTTCCTGGTCCATGTTGAGCTTAACTATGAAAGATGCCTCTGATTCCCCAGGCCAGAGGGTTTAGAGCAGGCATGCTCATCCTGTCATGAGGTTTAAAATTTCGAGAATAAGGGTGGGAGCTGCAGTTGAACAGGCTCAATTAAGCAATTAGGAGTGGGTTGTTCATGTTTTCTGTGTTATGGCTTCTGCGTGCACGTACATGGCATCTGTTTCTTAGTATATTCTGGCTTAAATAAAAGTCTTTATTTTGCTACTGAAAAAGCTAAATCTAGTGAAACTGGTGGGAGTAAGATTTGGAGTTGGCAGCAGTCTTGTCCTTATTAAAGAGAGCTGTCTTTTTAGTAATCTGAGGAAAAATATTTTGATCAACATTAGGGTTGATTGAATTTTATTTTTAACCGAACTGTTGTCACTTAAAAATTGCATCGCAAAGCATTTCAGCTCGGTAGGGTT
>NW_009727619.1:64915-69749 GCF_000703405.1 Apaloderma vittatum | reverse complement strand
AGAAAATGCACACTTGGGTTCATATCTATGTGCACATCTTTTCAGGACTATCGATGACCTCTCCTGTATCATCTACCCCAGTCTTTCACTGATTTTATTGGCAGTTGCTGAACTACAGTAGGAAAATTACAATTGGTTATACATACTTATAGCTTACAGAGCCAGGAAAGCCCCACCTTGGCTTATGTATTTTGGTAAGAAAAAGGAAGAAAAAACCTGTTGCTTTGATGCGTTGTATTATCACAGTGATTCAGAGTATTTCCTTGGCAAGAGTGCCTGGCACAGCTGCCTGCCACGCTTACAGCCACAGAGAGCCAAGCTGCAAGATTACCTTGTGTATATCAAATAACAGGGAATTTCTGCAGAAAAAGAGCGGCCTGGCGCAGGGACAGGGGTGTGTTATGTTACACAGGTTGCCTTGTCTTGAGGGTGTTTGCTCTAAGCTGGCATGCAGAGCAGAGCCAAGGAGCAGGAGGCATTTGGGTCACTCGCCTTTTCCTTTAACACAGCAGATTAAGAGAGCTACTTGCGATTTTCTTGTTTCTCAGTCAGCCCAACAACTTCTTAACATTTTCAGTACCTGAAACAGTGCATTTCAGCTGGAACTCTGAGGCTGCTGTTTTACAATATCTGGCAAATCTGCTTTAAATTTGTTTTGTTGTTTCTTTTGTCTTGTCATTCTAAATATCAGCCAGATACACTTTTATTTCAGACAGGAAGAGCATGATCTTGGATGCTTTTATACGGATTAATCAGTCATAGGTCCATTGAGGTAAGCTTGCAATACTATATTAGCTATTTTGACCTCCAGTTATCTCCATAGCTGCATAGCTTGAGCATGAGCCACACGGCTCACCACATGTAGGAATGCAGACATTGCAGTGGAGGCAAACTGTCTGGTAGCCCAGGCTTTAACTTTGCCTTCAACACCACTGAGGATGCAGCCAACTCAAACCTCGTGGAACAGTCAACATAAGCACGCGGTCCTGAGCGTGAATAGAGGTAGGATCTTCATCTTGTAGCTTGACTTACTGCACAGTCTGGGCAATTTCAGACAATAGATCCCCTCGTTTACAGCAATCTTGGATATTGGTTGCGTTCTTGATCTGTCTCTGCTAGTCTTTTGGTGGCTTTTGAGTTTTTTTATTAATGCGTGGAATTTCCTGAGGTGCTATCTGAGTCATGGTGTGCCAGAGGTGTGGAACTGGCTTTTGGGCTTCCCACACAGTTCCCTGGAGCAGCAGGGAGTCAGGCGCGATGAATCCTGTGTTCTGACGGAGATATGTTAAACTCGGTCATGCAAAAGATGGAAGTGGCTGCGAGTTTCAGCATGAGAATAAGCTGAAATGGAGAAGGCTTGTGATACCCATCTCTAAACGTTTCTGTCTACATGTGAAGGCTGATGGTGTTGGAGCTTGGGAGGAGCTGGTGTGACAGGGCCCTTAGGCAGTTCAGTCCCTTTGAGGACACGGGGGAAGGCAGGTTCTTAGCAGAATGTGGTGCTCAAATTGTGGCAAGCTGATAAAGCACAGTACAGCATGGTACTGCTTGGTTTTGAGGACATGGGTGTGTAATGTTGCTTGGCAGCGCTTCACCTTCTTAAAATTGATGATATGGGCAAACAGGTATTTGGCAAGTTGAGAACCACACTGATGTGCAGTAGCTGGGCTCTCGTTTTCCACCTATACTGTTGCTTCAGGGGTGTAAGCACTGTCCCTCTTCATGTGCTTCACTTGCTAAGTGCCAGCCTTGCTAAAAGTCTTTCTGTGTTCAGCAGTTGGTGTAGCAGGCATAAAATTTGCACCAGGAAGTGACTGTTCTTGTTCTTTTGTAGTGTCAATTCTTGTTGAGCCAGAAATGTATCTTCCTTTTCTTTCAACTCCTGCCTATAGCCTGATGAACTTCAAGGGAGGGTAGCTTTGCATATGAAACGGCAGGATGATTGATATAAACAGAAAAGAAAAAGAACACACGTAGATTTTAAAAATGGCTCTTCAGGCTACAACCTTTGTTATTAAAAATATGGAACTATAAAGGACAGCCTTTCTGTGAAGAGTTCTGTCTCTGGTTTCTGGACAAAGTGCTTTACATTGGTCAGTATTTTGTCCTGGGCTGCTGGCTGTCGCTCCGTGTTACCCTGTGTTACTTAACCAGTCGGTTGAGGTTACCTCATGTCACACACCTGTGTTTTAACAGCGGCTTTGCAAACCCAGCCTTGTATCAGCTTCTACACTAAACAAACCGTCGTGTTGTGTGACTCATTTGTTTCCTCTTTCCGTGTTTACCTTGCATGTATTACTGCAGGCGTGACACCCCCCAGAGCAGCTGCTGTGGGAAGGCCCTGCCAACCTTCAGTGTTCCCTATGGCTCCGTATCCTGCTGCCACTGGGTATCTGTAATTGAACTGATTATCCCCTATTTTCATCATCTCAGCATTTTCAATTTTCGGATTTACTGCAGTGAAGAATGAGAGACTGATTCAGTGAATTCATGTGGTGAGATGAAAATTAAGAGAGGGTTTGTCCAATTCCCTGCTTGCCTCTGAGAAGTGCCTAAACTCTGAGGCAGGTGCCTGCTGTGTGAGGCAGAACTTACCCATCTTATCCCCTCTTCCTGCCATCTACCATGCATTCCTC
Organism: Apaloderma vittatum; assembly: GCF_000703405.1. NCBI lineage: Eukaryota > Metazoa > Chordata > Aves > Trogoniformes > Trogonidae > Apaloderma > Apaloderma vittatum. The sequence goes on along the minus strand of NW_009727619.1, from coordinate 67,113 downwards.
TCTCTAAACACTGGGTAATTCTTCCACTGGGTTTTGTTTTCAGCTTCCTGCTTTTTTGCTGAGCCTGTAACTTGTACCCAGTGGATTTAACAAAGACAGCTTGATGCTTTCTTTACTTAGCATTTTACTTTTTTGACAGGCTTTACTCAGACATTCAGCATACTTGTAATGGCGAAGTACGTTTATGTAAAATATTATATTCTTGTAAAAATACTACAAAACTAAAGCTCCCACACAAACACTCAGTGAAACAAAGTAAAGAAAAAAAGCATATTTGTGTTTGAGGGAGAGCTTTTTGCAGCTTCCTTTGAGGACTATCAACAGTGGAAGAAGAGAAATAGAAAGATGGGGTAAGGAAGGAAGACAGGTGTGTCTGTGCAGCTTAGATGAGAATAGAAAGCTGGAAGAAATGGTTACAAAAAGATTTTCTGGATGTTTTGCTCATAGATAGTAGTTTAGACATGAAGATGGGACCCCCATAATACAGTGTCTGAAACACAATAGCTTTATGTTTAGTAGTTATAGTGGAATATGACCTACATACACAGAATCACAAGAGTGATGAAAATTCATCATCATTACTTAATTCATGCTTGAGTACATGCCAGGCTCTAATTATGAGGCAATTCCAGGCTGCTCAGGACCCGGACATTTTCTATGGTCCTGGCATAGCTGATTTTGTCGAGGACAGCAACAGTAAAAAATTCCTTTTCTGGGTTCAGTGCAAAGGCTGCTGAGGCTGCAGATCACCAGTGGGATTTACTTTGGAGTTCTGATACTAGAGATTTGAAGGTAAAGAGAGGCAAAGAACATCTGAGCATGGGAGAGAGCAAGAGGAAGCCATTGAAGTTTTTGATGGTATTCGAAATGGTATCAGCAGCTGACAGAAAAAAATGATCATTTCTACATCAGACAAATTGCTTGTCAAGTAATTGCTAAATTAAAGGTAAGAAAAAAATATAAAACAACACATTGCATTCTCAACTTTACAATTGTATCCATTCTTAATTTCCTTCTGCTGAGTCTCTCCAGTGTTTCTTATCTCCAGCTCATGCTTTTCAAGGACGTTGCAATTTGGTTCTGACTTCAGTGCCATCATTGTTTCACAGCCAGTTCCTTTGAAAAGGGTATATCTGAATCGCTTTGAGAGCACACAGCCCAGAGCGGGTGAGGGATATTAATAGAAACAGCTTCTCTCTGTTGTTGTATGAAGACAGAAGATGAGTTATTTCAATGTGGCAGGTGAAGGTGTTTTTCAAAGCAATTGTTTACATTTTTGAACATCTGACAGGGAATTAAAAAGGTCTGGTAAAAGCTGGATGGCACAGAGGGCTGCCTTACGTTTTCTCTCAGGAGAATGAGGGTGTGCATTAAATACTATATGGTTAGTTTTGCATAGTGTAGCAATTATCTAAGTTAAAATAATACTAACAGTTCTCATCCAACCTTCAGAAAATCAGGAACAAACTTTTCTGCATCCCACTACCTGCCTTTAAAGACATGGAAACAGAACAGTTACTCTGGGCTTTATTTGAGATTTTTTTTAAACATCCTTTCCCCCCCCCCCCCCCCCCCATCATGGTTATTTTAGGGTAATGGTCTAGGACTGTATTCAGTAAAGACTCTGCCTGACATTTGTATGATGCTGCAGGGAGCCCTTATCATAGCTAATGAGAGCAGGCAGGATTTAAATTTTTATCCCCTGAGGAAGGTGAGAGTCTAGAGAGATCCAAGAGTGGCTTAAGGGGAATGCAGGTATTTGAGACAGTCCTGATGTGCAGCTACCAAGGCAGGAAGGGATCTGGGTGTTACCACTTGGCACTTGCATCAAGGAGAAGCCCCTCCTGTTCCCCCACATTCCCTCAGGAGTTCCTCTCCCATCCTTTCCCATCAAGTAGCTCCTGACATTTTGCACGTGGGCATTGCCGGAGCTGCAGCATCGCTGATGGCTCTCTGGTGGGTGTGCCCTGCCTGGGAAGGAAAGCAGGAGCAGGCAATGGTGTGTGAGAGAGGAGACTCCCTCAATATCACTCCCACCTCGGACCAGCAGCCTTAGTGGTTTCACAACCAGTCTGTGAGTGTCTTTGACAGCTGAGATGTTTGATGCATGGCCGGTGTAATGAGTTAGCCCCATGACATCAAACAGGAGCATATGCAATACATAGTATTCAGGTTTAAAGATACACATGGAAGAAAAG
>NW_009727619.1:52127-64884 GCF_000703405.1 Apaloderma vittatum | reverse complement strand
CTTGCCCCCCCCCCCCCCCATCCCCTCTTTCCTACCCCTTCTCTCTGCTTCCTGCTACTGGCAGCAGATCAGCTGTAGGGGCTGGATTTGTACATCAGCCTCTGTGGGGTGTCACAGGCTTTGCCGTGTGTTTACTGCTGTCCTGTGCAGCAAGCTTGGGCCACGCTGGGTGCTGTGCCGGGGGTTTGCAGATCTTGCCCTACTGCCTGTCCAGCTCTGCTTGAGCTGCCCTGGCCCCTGCCCTTCATCCCATTGAGCTCAGAGTGCTCTACTGGCAGGTGCACTGGCTACAATTTGTTGGAATTGTAAAATACTCAGGAAGGAGTTATTAAAAATATCAGATTTAATTTTACAGCATCATTAATACTGTCAGGCTTTGAAAATTACCATTGCATTCACCGAATACTTCGGGGAGAAAAGAGCTTGGTTTAAAATGTTTATGCCTCTTGAAAGGAATTTTGCGAGGGTCGAAGCCTGATTTTTCAAGTGTGTTGCTAATGACACATTAGGCAATGAATTAGTAAGTTATTAAGCTATGAATAAATGAAACTGTGTTTGTTTTAAAGGCTGGTCATCTCCTCTGCTCTATTTTTATTATGGGGTATGGCACTGCACAGCCTGCCAAGCCCTTTGCAGATGAGCTGTACTGCACTTGACAACTCCCTGCCTCAAGTAACTTGTTATCTGTATTCGACACAGCAAAAAGTAACCATCAGACAAGCGTGGTGGAATTGATGAAGGAGGAAAATTTCTGGCAAGAAATAAGGTCAGGCACATCACTACACAGGACCATCAGTGGGCTTCAAGCAGTTTTTCTAGCTGGCACGTGCTCTTATTTGGGAGAGTAAGGGGAGGCGGGGTGCCCTGCAATATCTCTTGGTAGGTCTGGTCCTCTGCTTGTGAAGCAGGCAGTCCCGTTGTGGTTCCTGCCCAGCTCTGTCACCTGTGTTCTCTTTCCTAGGAATGGGGTGGGACGGGAGGGAGCAGGGCATGGGAGGGCTTGGCACTTGCCCGTCTCCTCCCCTGATAAAGTTAGGGCATGGCTGGGGTGAGAGCTGGGGGGAAACGGCCTTCACCCTCCTTTCGTCTCATCCGGAGGCAGCCCGTGTGCCGTCTCTGTGACCATGGCTGTAGGTAAACCTGGATAACTGGGCCTGTTACCTGTTTTTTTTCTCCACTTCGATTGCTTCTGACAGTAAGCAACTGAAATTTTGAGCAGTAAGATATGAAATATCATCTTTGCTCCCCTGTTTTAGTTTTCATCTTCGTAACAGATGTTTGTGGTGGTATTTTTGGGTTGGTTTTTTTTTTTTAACTTAATTGGAAATCGCATAAAATACTACATTTCAGAATGCTTATTGCAGAGTTGCGGGTTTGTATGGTGTAGAGTCAACACTTGGTTAGCTTGCTAGGCTCTGACAGATGGTTAGTCAACAAAATTGCAGTTTCTCCAAAGTGGTCCCAAACCACTTTGAAAGCACATCTTTTGCCCTAGATTTGCCCTCAGTATGTAGATAGAATGTTTTCGTTACTAGAACTTTAGACGTGGTTGTAATGAGAAGGCAGTTTTCTGCTAAAGCTATCAGCAAAAAGAAAGAAACCAAATTTCAGTTGATCATTTTTTTCAAACTGGAGTTGGTTGTAACATGTTTTATTACTAAAAGCAAAATTTCAACTGACTGCTGAGAAATGTTCATTGGAAAAAACTTTTCTTTGCAAAAAATAATTTCCCATAGCAAAAAAAAAATCTTATAGCCAGTGAAATTCCTGTAATAAGAAAAAAATGCTGAAAATTAATGATTATCAGTATTTAGCAAAATGGTATCATTGAAGTGGAGGAGACTTGAATATTCTTGTGACTACAGATACAATGTGTATTTTTTTTTCTAGATGCCATATTCAGAATCATGAAAGCTTGTGAAAAAGATCTTTTCTTTTTACTGCAGAGATAATGTAAAGTATGTCTGAATAACCAAATTATTATCTAAAGTTTTTTCTTTCATTTCTGAAAATAGGTTAGAGACATTAGACTTTGCTGGAAAGAGGAGTAAAGTTAGAATTCTCTCTGAAGGCAGATGACAGAGACAGCATAATTAGTTATGGAAATGACCTGGTTTTCTGTTTTATAAAACTGTCATAGGATGCATGACCAAAAAGCAAAATATGAGATACTTGAGGAAGTAATCAAGCTGCTTGCATGCTGACGTAGTTGCCCAACACTGTCCAAAAAACAACTGTCAAGCGTCATTCAGTTGGGAAGATTATCTTGTGTGAAGACTCAACTCAATTTTCTAGTTAGACACTATGTATTATTTTCAGCCTGTTTTCATATTTTCATGTTTTCATGTTTTCACTTGCTTTATCTAGCTATCAACTGCCTCAGCAATCAGTTAAATTCAACTTTATACTTTCTTTTAAAAATTATGTCAGAATTTGATATACTTTTTCATGAGTGCGAGTGTATTATCACACTGTACTTGATTATGAATATTGGAAAATTGGAAAATGATGGCCTCGTTTGGCTTTATGCAGATGAAATTTGCTCTTTTGGAAGACTTGGCCTTCTGACCTGTTTGCATGTATTGTAAAATACCTTTCCAGCCTACCTCTAGATAACATGATAGAGTTGTGGAAGGAGCTCTGTGCCAAAGCATTAGTAAATACTCTGACTGGTTGCAATGTAGACAAAAGGTGTTTCCATAAGCACATTTTTTCTTTTAGCTGAGGAATTCAGATACCTAGACAGAGATAATTATTTTGTGTGGCCTTATGCTACAGGCAAGTTTTTGCACAGACCAATTTTAGTTTAATAAGGATGATCTGAGGCACCTTCTACAGTGAGTGGAGAGGGACAGTGTCCTGTGAACACCCAACAGCTACAGATTTTGGAAAACAAGGATTTGCATTCATTGAATATAAATTTTCACTGGGACTATCCATAGAATATAGTGCTTCAAAAAAAGTGATCCATCCATGGGCATTAATCACCCTCAGCTAAAGTTAAAACATATTTTTAAACCACATACCATCTGGTGAAAACAAGTTCGTCCTGCTTTTTTTTTTTGTCTCCTTTGCCTTTGGCTTCCCATGATTTATCTTGCATCAGGTGAGAGAGGGATACCTGACAATTATTTGAACCATCCAACTGGTAACTGCTTTTTTTTGCAGAGGGCTAAAAAGTTAACAACTTTTAAGTATCTATAAGTGATCAACTGCAATGATAAGAACTAGAAGTAATTTATTTATTTTATTTGCTGAGATACCTATTTTTGGACCTTTTTCCAAGCCACCCATTGAGAGCTACAAATATTGTTAAGATTTGCCATGTATCCTGTTCTGATAAAGAGAAGCCCAATTCCATGGCAACTCTGTGCTGTTTTTTTATTTCTGTTCTATTTAGAAGTCAATACTCATAATAAACTTATCTTGCAGTGCTCAATTATTTATCTTAAATGTTACTTGAGAACATTTTGGTCAATTACTGGTTATTAACTTGTCTATAATACTTGCAAAGTTAATGTGAGAGATACATATTTTCATACTTCCTACTTTGCACGTGCTATCAGTTCTTGTTTTATTGTAGTTTGATGAGAATACAATCAAACTCTCAAGTTTCTTCTTTCAATTGGAAAAGTACCTTAGATCATGGATCTGAGGCATAAGATACACTCTGAAAACCAAACAAGGTACACCTAGGTTTGTTCAGTTGTTAATTGTTTGCTCTTCCAAGGCCTTGCATTTTTTTGCTCTGTAGACCACTAATCATCGTCCATAAGATCATGTTAGAGTAGGTAACTCATCAATGCATTGTGTTATACCACACTTCATTAAAATTTGTGCCCTTAAACAGTTAATACTTGTAATGTCAATATAAGCTGCATTTAGATAGTTTCTTATCATGATGTCTTGATGGCATATAAGCCCTTTATCCCTTCCTGAATGGTAAGGGGACATTTCTTTACTAATGCAAAATGAACAGGATGATCCCAGGTCTCACTTGTCTGTTTTCTTTAATGTGCTACAGCAGAACAGCTACTCCAAGTGAAGTATCAACCAGCCAGCACCAAACACATGCACATGGGCACTCAGGCAAAGCCAGAAGCGGTTTCCTTTGTATGGTAGAGCTGCCCTCTCCTCTCCTCAAGTGTCCGGTGAAGTTGACTCTCATCTCGCCCTTCTGGTTCCCCACTACTGCTGTTCTGTGCAGGTCCCTCCTCTGGTCTCCTGCCTGAAGTCCATCTGCTGCCCCCAGCCTCACACTACACCTCCTCTCCCAGTGCCTCTATCTGCTCTCTCCTCACTCTCCTCCATTCCCTGCTGCCTCTCCCTGACCTTCTGTGCACCAAGTCCCTTCCCTTCCACATACCTCCTCAATAAAAGGTGACTTCCACTAAAAGGTGACTCTTTTTGCCCAACATCTTCCATCACCCAGCAGCAGCCTCCTTTCCCCTCACTCTCCAGTCTCACTCACCAGCCTTCCCCCAGCTGGCAGGCTCGTGCCTGTGTTATGCTGAGGATTCTCCTGGGGATCTTTCTACCTCCCCTGCCTGGTGGTCTTTCGGTTGGTGTGAGGAGGCAAGGCCTTGTGTATGGGATGGGAATGAGCTCCTGGCCAGATTGAGTGTTTCTGGGGAGCCGTGGGAAGCCCCAAAGCTGAAGGTGCTTTTATCCTTTCTTCTTGCTGTCGTTAGAGCAGAGCTTGTGAATTTAACACATTAGGGATAGAAAACAGACTTTTGGGCGTGATGGAGCGTGGATTATGTGATCAGAGGGGTTCCTGCTCAACTTGAAATCAACAACAACCCATAATGGTTTGTCAAAACCAGAGGGTAGAAGGATGCTAATAGAATGCGGCTAAGAGATGTGACTATTTGTCAGGCCATAGAGGATCCGAAATCTTCACTGCCGTACAAGATTGCATCACTCAGTGCCTGATAATAAAGACTACTTTCCAAGGTCCTTTGTTAGAGAGGCCCCCTTCAGAAAAGAAAGGAGATCTTGTTCAGCCAATCCTTTAATGACTATGTCTGTCTGTGTGCGTTTGTGGGAATGGGGGTTCAGATAGCCAGACAAATTTTAACAGAAGGCCTTTGTGTGAAATATATGGACATTAAGAAAGAAATGGGGTTTTAATCAGTTTTCAAGAAAAATGTGAAGTAATAGGGCATTAAAAAGTATAGAAGTATTTTGTTACGTATCTTAGTTACTTTGTAGTAAATATCCAGGGAATGGTACTTCAAACTTATTTCCATTTTTCAAACCTACTTCTAGTCAAATTTTATTTGAAAGAGCCTGTTAGGCTGCATGTATAAGACAGTAAATACATTTAGGAAAGCTGAATTGTGCTATTCTTCATGATGTGTAGATGTTATTTAAAGTTGTATAAAAAAATTCAGCAATTTAATTTTATTTCGTACATCTTGAGCATGAAAATAAGAAAACGTAATCCTTCATTTAAGCAAACTGAACAGAGTTGGTAATTGGAGACTTGAAGGTTTAGGATCTGTTTGTTTTATAGCACTGTCCACCCACTATAAAATGGATTTCTAATTTCTTCTTCTAGTCTATGATAACTTAATCATCTTCCAGCAGTTGGAAGTTATGCACATTTGTGATTTATTCGATACCATCCTGCTAAAACACAGAACAGGGCTTTAATTGCATTTTGCGAAGAATTCTGCCAATAGGGGAATGGAGCCTTGTTCCTTCATTTGCAGCCAGAAACTGCTTACTGTGGTAGCTCTGAAGGCTGTGCAGACCTTAGATCTACCTTAAATAAATTTACTTCAGCTCTTTTTAATGTCTAAAAAAATTAACAGAGACTTGAAGACTATCTCTCTGTCCTTTGACAAAGGACTTTGGCTGTCATGCTTACAGATTCTGTACTTTCTAACAACTGTTAAATATATAATGCTACACCATTTATCTGCCTGCATGCGTGTACAACTTGTAAATAATTCAAAGTTTTACTTTACCACTTGGCCTCTTCGCATAACTCAAAAATGAGGAAGATAAAATTCTGCTGAATTATTAATTCACTGGGAAATTGAAACAACCAATATAAATTAAGCACTGAAAATGGTACCCTTTTTCTCTGTGACAATCAAAGCAGTGAACGCAACTAGATAACAGCAAGCAAGCTAAATGGGCAAGATGATCACAGAATAATTTAGACTGTAAAGGACTTCTGCCATGTCATCTAGTCCAACCACCTGCTCAAAGCCAATCTACTTACTATGGACATGCTCATTTGAGTCTTGAATGCCTCTGAGAGTGGAAATAGAATCATAGAATTGTTAAGGTTGGAAAAGACCTCTAAGATCAGGTCCAACTGTCAACCCAACACTACCACTAAACCATGTCCCAAAGTGCCATGTCTACACTTTTTTTTTTTAGTACCTCCACAGATGGTGACTCTGCCACTTCCATGGGCATTACCACTCTTTCAGTAAAGAAATTTTTCCAGATATCCGATCTAAACCTGTTCTGGCACGACTTGAGGCCATTTCCAGCCAGTCCAGATCCCTCTGTAGACCTTTCCTACCCTCAAGCATATCAGCACTCCCACCCAACTTGGTGCCATCTGCAAACTTACTGAGCGTGCACTTGATCCCGTCATTGAGATCACTGATAGGAATATTAAACAAGACTGGCCCCCAAACTGAGGCCTAGTGGATGCTGCTTGTGGCCAGCTCCATTCACCACAACTCTCTGTGCTCAACCATCCAGCCAGTTTGTAACCCAGTGAAGAGTACACTATGAGCCACTAGCTTCTCTAGCAGAATGCTGTGGGAGATGGTGTCAAAGGCTTTACGTCCAGGTAGACAACAACTACAGTCTTTCCCTCATCCACCCAGTGGGTCACCTGGTCATAGAAGGAGATCAGGCTGGTCAAGCAGGACCTGCCTTTCATGAACGTGTGCTGGCTGGGCCTGATCCCGTGGATGTCCTGCATGTGCCATGTGAGTGCACTCAAGATGAACCACTCCATGATCTTCCCTGGTACCAAGGTTAGGCTGTAGTTCCCCGAATCCTTCTCCTGGCTCTTCTCATGGGGGATGCATCGGCAAGCCTCCCATCACCTGGGACCTCCCCTGTTAATCAAAACTGCTGGTAGATGATGGAGAGTGGCTTGGCAAGCTCCTCCACCTGCCCCCTCAGCACTCTCAGGTGGATCCCCCCCAGCACCATAGGCTTGTGAGTGTCTAGGTGCTGTAGCAGGTTGTTAACTGCTTCCTCCTGGGTTATGGGGTGTGTGTTCTGCTCTCTGTCCCTGTCTTCCAGCTCTGGGGGCTGAATACCCTAAGGATAACCAATCTAACTGTTAAAGACTGAGGCAAAGAAGACATTAAGTACCTCTGACCTTTCTTCTTCCTTGGTGGCAGTGTCCTCCTCCGCTGCATCCAGTAAAGGAGGGAGATTCTCCTTGGCTCTCTTTCTGTTGTTAATGTATTTGTAAAAGCATTTTTTATTATCTCTTACAACAGTGGCCAAACTGAATTCTAGCTGGGCTTTTGCCTTTCTGATGTTGTTTCTGCATGATCTAACTAGATCCTTGTCCTCTTCTTGAGTTGCCTGCCCTTTTTCCAAAGGTGGTAATATGTTCCAGGGTGGAGATGTTCCAGGAGTCTCTTGTATCCTTGGTACACAGACAGGGCACATGGGACTTGATGACTGGTGGAATTTGCAGGCAGCTTGCACCAGTAAAAATTTTCTCACTGCTTAAAGCCTTTGCAGCAAAGCATACAGATGCTAGAGTGCCACTGAGAAGAAGTTTTGATGCTCACTTTAAATGGATCTTTAATAGATGAAAACACAGTGACTTTATGAAGGCTTCTAGGTCTTACTACTTGATTTAGTTTTCTCAATTTTCATAGCAGCCAATTGTTTAGTTATTTACTTTTTGGTTTTGTTTTGCCATAGTCATATATTATATGTCGTAGTAGTTTTCACAGATTGGTTTTAAACGTTTGAAGAAAATTAAGTGGTTGTATTTAGAAAAATGCTGGTTTAGTGTCCAGGACAGCAGCAAAGTCTGGGCATGTAGCTGAAGAGCAGAGCGCTCTACAAGTGAAGTTTGACACATGAAACCTTGCATGGTACAATTCACAGTTTAATAAAGAGCTGTATAAATTGCAGTTAAGCTTGTATTCTGAAAAGTGTCTGTGCTCAGGATCAGCCTTTTTGCTTATATAACTTTGTTTTTATTTGGATTTATATGGATTTGAGAGCAGCTGGTAAGTTCAAAATACTTGATTATTGTATATCTTTAATATGAACTACAGCACCTGTGCCTTTTCTGTTTCATTTTTTGACCTACTTCTCATTCCTGGGATATTTCTGGGAGTCCCATATGTTCTTCTGATGGGGGACGTCAATATGTGCAATGCTTTCCAGATGCAATGTCTGGATTTAAGGGTACAAAATCAAAAATAGCCTGTGCAGACCTGTAGATTACTAATGGAGCTGCAAAGATTGCTCCTGTGACCAAGTCTCTGATTTATGTTTGATTGCTTGATGAAAGGACCGATTCCCAAAAGGAGCCTGTCCTTGAGTTTGGAATTCCACTGCTGACCTGCCCTGCTACCTGTTGTCACTCACTCAGGTGAAACACTAGAGGTTGTTTGGAAGGCAAAGCAGTTTTTCTGTGGAGGGGATGGGATGTGTGCTGGGACTAACATAAACACAGTTTAAATGCAGAGGGATAGTATATATGGCATGATAGATGGTGTGGTGAGGGCAGGATCAGGATGGAGCAGATCAACTTTTTTAAAGATCCCAATTGCTTCATCCCAAGACCAAGTCCCCAGTAACAGTCTTCTAGTGCAAACATTCATGCCCTTCTTCCTGAATAGTTGCGCTTTCACCATCGTCATCATTTTCCTCAAACAAAGTGGGATTGATGAAGTCAGTTGAGGATGAAGAGTGAAGCAGTAGGGTAATGTTTTTAATGATCACACTTTTCAGAAACACGTTACTGATGGACAGCAGAGCATGCCTGTGTAGCATTCGTTCTGTATAAACAAGGGACAAATAAAAACTGCTGGCACAGTGCTGTTTTTAACTGACAAGTGAGAAGCCTCATTTATATTGTCTGGAAAAAAATAATCTGTGAATCCAAATGTAACAAATGAGACCAAAAGCTGGGAGGGAGGAAGGCGCTGTTGGCTGGAATTGACCTTTGGTTGTACAGCTCTACAGCCGTGGGGATCCACATTCTATGCCCTTTGCAGGCTTTACTCACGTGAGAGGATATGCAGGGAAGTCTTTTTGCTCCATATAAGCTGTTTTTTTTGTAATGTCTTGGATTTTTATCAATAGCTTCCAAACTAACTGTTATTTCCCTCAGTGTTTTTATGTCGTATGACTATGTCAAGAAGAGCCATGAGTTCATCACTGACAATTTCTACTTCATATGTTTAATTCACAAAATGTTCATTTTTTTCAACACATGTTGATGCAATAATTTATTGGGAGACTGTAACTCCAGCGATACATTTTACCAATTGTGCATTTATTGGGGTTCTAAGTGTATAGCAATAAAATGTAATTAGTAGTACTTTTTTATTAAATCACGTAAAGATCTCTACTGAAAAATCCAAAAGATATAAGCACAGCTTACAGTACTTGTTTTCGGAAATAATCATTAAGCAATATGCCCAACCTGGAGATCAACAGATATTTCTAATTTCAGGAGCTTTCCACACACTGCATTTTGTGTAAGGGTTATTGACTTCCTCAGCTAGGAGCCACACCATAGAATCATACAGAATCACAGAATGGTTTGAGTTGGAAGGGACCTCAAAGACCATCTAGTTCCAATCCCCTTGCCAGGGACAGGGACACCTCCTGCTAGACTCCAAGCCCCGTGCAGCCTGGCCTTGAGCACTTTCAGGGAGGGGGCATCCACAGCTTCTCTGGACAACATGTTCCAGTGTCTCACAACCCTCACTGAAAAAAATTTCCTTCTAAAACCTACTGCCTTTAGGTTTGAAACCATTACCTCTTGCTCTATCACTACACTCCCTGATAAAGATCGTGTATTCCTGTCTTGCTTGTTGTACCTGGAGCATACCCACGTATAATTTACCATGTGGCTGCACAAATGCAAATATCCACACCAAAGAAGCAAGAGGAAGAACTTACTGGAGCAGAAATTCTCCCTTTGGCAGCAGTACGGAGTCAGGTCATGCAAAGTGCCCATGTGATTGTAACTGCATTTGGTGTTAGTACTTGCCAATAAGACGATGTAGAAGGAATGAGTTTCTCAGTCTTTCTAAGAATTGCAGCCATAGTAACCGCTTATCGTACAGCATTTGTTTTATGTTTTTAGAAGGAAGTTGTCTGTTGATTCTTAGTTGTCAGAGCTTTTCATTTTTAAACTTAAACACAGACTTGTCCTAGTCCTTTGCAGTTCCATATGGTGTAAAGACCTTTGGTCTCTCTCTCACTGTGTGTTATAGAGCTATTTGCTTGAATGTCTTTAATTATGACTAGCCGATAAGCAGAATGAGGCAAACTAAGTCTGAACAGACTGAAACTTTGACTGTTGAGTAAGCTCACAAATGTACCACCAGTAAGTCCCTTTATCCCAGTTAAATTAAGCGTGTTTATCTGTACACAGGAAAAATCCCAGTTTGCTGGAGGCTTACGTGAGTGATCATTGAAATCAACAGTTCAAGAATTCTTTGTATTCATTAAGATTATTAACATCTCATTCTTTCTCCAAACACTTAGGTAAATTTATTACTTTTGTACCCTTATGGCCATCTCAGAAAGTTGCAGTAGAAAACCTACTGTGCTGCATCCTAACAGTAAGATGAGAAAAACTGTACTAGGTTGTTAGAGCCTCAGGATATTTATAGCATTTCTGATAGGTCCCTAAAAGGTATTACTTAGAGCTGCATACGAGCTTTGTGAAGTATTAATAGCACTGTTTCTTTTGTGCTGTGTGGATTACTGCCATATAAATTTGTAATCGGTGTAACAGTGCATGCAAAAGAATTTCAAAGCAGCTACTCAACTGAAAACTCTTTTGCTTTATTAATACCCCATTCATGGAGAGACTAAAGAGGGCAGGTTGTGAAATGTGAAGAAGAACTAAAGTCTGACAGAGAAGAGGTGAGAGCAGAGCATGGGATCCCTTGGCTCCAAAGCACATGGCACCAGAGAACATTTTTCGGAGGAGGGAAATTAGGGTAGCAGAGACTGAAGGCTCAAAGGGTACTTCTGGCCTGCAGTAGTGTGACAAGACATCATTTATTTATGTACGTGCATAGCAGTCATTCCTCACTGTACACTCTAGATTATTGAGAGCACCATAAGCTATAGCCAGGGCCCTCCCCTGCTAGGAGCTGTCTGGATGCAGAGATCCAGCAGTGGTCCCTACCACAGTCCACGTCTTGTAATCATCAAAGATATTGTCTTCAGGACAAGAGCTTCTGAAAATGACCCATCTAATCATGGATTTTGCCATGTCCTGAACCTCAGCAAAATCAGCCTTTGTAAACAATTGAGAAACATGTTCCTCTATCTCATGTAGAGAAATGAGGGAAATGCAGGTTTTTTTAGTGAGCTGATCACTAATCTCAAATGTGGCACACCTGGCTGCTGAGAGCAGCAGTGTCTGGCCAGAGTGTAAATGCACACAAACCCCTTTTCCCTCTCCAGCTGCTTCTGCCAGAAATCAACCTGATGGGGAAATACTTTGTACCAGCTGTTTGAACTAGATACGTTTGAACTAGAGTTCTCTTTTGAGAACAATTAAAATATTCCTAAATTGCAGCAAAAGTTCTTTCAATATTAGATTCTGGCTTTCTTTTCTCCAGCTAATTTTGCATCAAGCTGTTTGCTGGAAGGTCACTCAATGTTGTTTACTGAGTGTATTATTAATTTTCATATGTGTTTATATAGATATGTATATACACATATATATATACATACATATTAGATGCAGGTGGTTTTTGAACAGAGCTTCCACTAAGCATAACTTAATGTATAAAGGCAACTACTTACCTGCAGCCTCTTAGTTCGGTTGTTATTTATGTAGATATAACTGGCACGTGATGGGAATGACAACTGTGTCCCAGGGAACTGTGCAGGGAATGGCCAATATGCCTGAAACTGTAGTATCTTTACAGGACGTTGTCGATAGAACTGTATTTGATAAACCATTTTAAGCCACTTCTTTCTAGTGCCAGCAGCTTTATCTGGTTTACGTCAGCAGCTTCCCGTTGTAGTGACTCCATGCTGTGCAGGCACAGCTGTGCAGTGACATCAAAGGTCTTCCATCACTTCCTCTCTCCTTCTCTTGCTACAAAAATCCCCTCTCCGCAGGCTCACCACCTGCTGTGGTCACCTCCTCCCTTGCCTTGTGTTCACAGCAGCAGCAGCTGGGTACCAAACACAGAGCTGAGGTGATGTGACCAGCCTAAAGCATGGGCCCGTATCAAGCATAGGGCTGAAATAATTCCCAGGAGCTTCTTAATCTGAACAGATTCCTGTTCTTCACATGATTTCACTTCCGACCAAAAAGGTCAGCCTCGGACTTCTGACAAATCTGCTCAATCCCGACCTGTAGTTGTCCTTTGCCGAGTCATTTAATCTAAAAGAATTTAAGTAAATGTATGAACTGGTGGTGGCAGTTGCTTAATTAGCTCCAATATCAGGGTTTACCTGCAGCTTTGAATTGACACCAGATGCTTTTCCCATGTCCTGACACCCTGGTCTTCACCAGCATAAGTGCAGTTTCCTTACT
>NW_009727619.1:10929-52096 GCF_000703405.1 Apaloderma vittatum | reverse complement strand
CTCTTTCCCAGAACGTCTCCTAAGTTTTGAAATTGATTGCTAGTTTTCTGCCAAATTTAAAGGATTTACATTGAAGGACAAACTGAAAGTGCTGTCTTGTGAGATGTTAAACCTCATTTTGCTTGACTGGTCATAAAGAGCCATTCCCCTCTAGTTATTTCTCTGATCCACCGTGATTTTCTGAGGATTTTCTATTGCTAGTGATGGACGAACTTGTTCTTTTGGAGGTAGATCATAGTTGTTGCTGACCCTGAGGAAATTCAGACATGCAGTATAAGAATATTTCAATTAGAGGGACAGATGTTAGGCTTCAGCAGCTTTTTGTTATCTTGATGGTTAAATATTAACACTTCCAGAATATTGAAACCCTGTTTTTTGCACTTTTTTTTTTTGTTTCTTCCTATACATTTAAATTATATAATGCTCTGTATTGATTTTAGGATTTATTTTAGTTTAATTTTTTTGAGAGATAGCTTTAAAAAAGACTGGCAGCTGTGGTGCAGTAGCATAATGTGCAAGTATAAATAGAATGCAAGCTGTCCATTTATCTGAGTCCTGATCTACTTATATTCATCTGATGCTTATTACAATCATGGGTTGTCTCTGAGCAGATTCATCCATTTAGGATTAAGCTTGGACAACTAATTTAATTCGCTCTTGTAACTTAACTCAGGGTTTCTGTGTAGCTTTCTCTTGAAACCAGATAGTTAACTCCTAACCTTTAATAAATCAGTATTAAAATACTAAGAATATTTATCACTATATATGTTTTTGGGTGATACTGTTTGTGATAGCTTTTGGGTTTGCCAGGATATATTTCCATTCATATCGATTCCTGAGATTTCTCTCCACTCCAGCTTCTGCTTGTGTATCATGATATTTTATTAAATGTAATTTTGGTTCACAGATTCTCTAGATTATACTATGGAAGCCCTTTCTAAATTTTTTAGAATGTTCTGGTAGAATAGCCCGAAAGTAAAATAGAAGCACAGCTATTCAATTCTAACAAGCATAAAAATAACACAGGCAAAAGTCTATATCTAAACTTTGTATTAATTTCATCCACATTGAAAAAGGAAGATTCATTCTTTTCTTGTATTTCCAGTATACTAGAATATTCATAGAATAATGATTGACTTCTCATGTTTTCAGACAGATTTTCTTTCAGCAATTACCCTCTACAAGAGCTCGATGGAATTTTTGGTTGTGAAAATAAAAAGTTCTCTGTCTTTAATGTCCCGTCTACACCTTTATTTCCTTCATTTAAAATCAGCCTCAAGCTGACTCTTTACTCTTTCAGCCTAGTGACTAGCCTCTGGCGTGGATTAATCTTTTTCAATTTGGTTTTAATTTTAAAAATCAACACAAGCAATTTGACGTAAGAAAGTTCAGGACTAAGCATAACAACAGTCAGTGCTACCTTGTTACAGTAGATGTTCAATGCTATAAAGCAGATTACATTTCACATTGGAAGTAGTTTGTGTGTTATATTTTTAACGTGTGCAAAATTATCATCTTGTTCAATATTGTAGCTTGAATCCAATTTAGCTGTCTGTAGTGCTGTTTTCAGCAAAATGTATGCAGAGATAAATGATGAGGCCTGCTTTAAACAGAAAATTCTAAACATTTCACTTTTCTTCCCCTTCATTTCATTTCTATTGTTATTGCTAATGTCCTGATGCTGAAAGACATGAGGCACTTCCACCTTTTTGAAAAGATTGTGAGATTTAGCTTGTATGTACCCTTATATTTGTTTTTTAGAAATTGTTCCAAGAAACAGTAATTTCTGAGCTGCGCATGTGTGCATGTTAAATGCAATTCCCCGTATAATTTCTGTAATCTTTTATATTCTTCATGTGAGATCTCCCTTGCAGTCCTCTGGGGTTGTACTTGGGGGTGTGATTGCACTTCCGATACTGGCATTCCGATACTGAAGTTTCTCTGCAGAAGCTCCTCCCTGCCGGGACTCCAGGGGAAAAGGCTGGATGAGTGGTAAATACAGATCTCACAGGTGAACTCCTCTGTGCTCTGTGTGTGGTGACATCTTGAAGGGCCAAGCATGAGAGGTGCAATGTTTTCTCATCTGTGAGATGCAGTCTTTCCCTGAAAAACGAGATCTACAATTATGTTGATGCTGCTACCAGAGCCTCCTGCACGCTACAGTCAGGAGGAATATGTGGTCCTATAATGTGAACATTTCACCATGGCATTGACTGTGAGAATGTAAGGAAGGGTCTGTAAATAATTGTTAGGATTTAGAGGAAAAATCACAGTAGGGCGTTTGAGGTGTCCCATAAAGATAAGGCTTCTGTACAAACAAAAAGATGAAAGGAACAGTTAAAACAGCCAGCAATGATGAAAGCGATGACAGGTTAATTTAATGATTTCCAAGAAAGCTTGAAGTTATTGTACTAAAATATTGTGAGAGTCCCAGGGGTGAAAAGAGGAATTGGAGAGAATATACTGATACAAGTCAGTGTGGCTGCTTCTGTTGTCAGATGTGCAACACTGTCCCTGCGGTTACAAACAGATCTGGAAAGGAAGCACGAGGAAAATAAGCCCTGTTTCATTGCCATGATTTCACTGATTCCATCAGGCTGCCTGCAGTCATTCATAATAATCGTGGAGGTGTTACCCATTGAACGTTCCTCTTGATATGGCATGAAAGGAGAGATAGGTGCAGTCTGGTTGGTTCTGGCAGCTAATACTCAAAGAATATTCCTGTCTCTAACCTGCTACGTAATTTGCTGCTGCTCTGTAGAGAGCAGAGAAGAAATCCTTCTAATAGGATCTTTTGTTATAGCGATGCCAACGGCAAGAGAAAATATTCAGATTATTTTCCTGGAGATAGAGGCTGCTGCTGTTTGGAAAACACTGCATTACACCATCTGTTTCCTTCTGATTGCGCACAGCCATAGCCATTGTTGTGATTAATTTCTTTGCTTCTAGGCACAAATTTGAGTGCTTGAAAGAAGATTAAAAGCTTGTTTTGCTGACAGGGATGTAGGCAATGGCTAGCTTTCAGTAGGATTGTGTGTACTTAACAACTTTACAACTCAAGTCATCAATCTTCTGCATGCATTCGATACATGAAGAAAGTAACGAGAACATCCTTTTGCTTCGTTGTAACAATCTTCTGCATTAGCTGTTGGTGAGGTTTCCACTGTGCGCCTCTAGTGTCACTGCACACTCAAAACATCACTGGGGCAAAGAGGGACTTTTCATAGCAGCATAGAATCCATTAGGTTGGAAAAGACCTTTAAGATCATCGAGTCAAACTATTAACCTAGCAATGCCAGGTCCACCACTAAACCATCCCTAAGTGTCACATGTACACATCTTTTAAATACCTCCAGGGACAGTGACTCAACCACTTCCCTGGGCAGCCTGTTCCAATGCTTGACAACCCTTTTGGTGAAGAATTTTTTCCTAATATCCAGTCTAAACCTTCCCTAGCACAACTTGAGGCTGATTCCTTTCATCCTTGTTCCTTATCTGCCTTGTTTGCTAGCTGGGAACCTGGCTGCTGGGAAAAATATGTGTGGTTTCATCAGCGTCCCAATCGATTATCAAACCAGGACCTTTGGTCTTGAGGCTGGTGTGCCCCAAAAGCCCCAAGCCTGCCAGGCAGGGGGAAAGCCCTGATCATTGCCAATCTGCCACAGGTATCTTGTGGCCACATTTTATTCCTCCACTGGGAAACTCAGGAGCAAGGAACAGTGTTGTCCTTGCAAATGCTGTTTTTTGCCTGTATCTGACCAGAACCACTGCTTTGTACCCCTCAGTGATGAGCAGTGCAAGCTAATGTAGAGTTTTGACTAATATAGATGCTGTGCATCACTTTAGTTCCTCTTTTGTTTGAGCCCTGAGTACATATAGTGGCAGTTTTCCACCACTAAGCTGTTCTCTTCCTTCCTTTTAACTCCTGTATTACTTAAATAAGCTTGGTAAGCCTTTGATCCAGGATGAGTAGCAACACTGCAGTATGCAGTGGTCCCTCTACGTAGCATAATGAATTTAGAAAACAGGTGCATGAAATGCATCAGTTCTTATTTACTTTGATACTTTTATTGATCATCACATTTGAGGATTGTCATATTTACCTATGATTTTCGTGTCGAAAGTTGAAAAATATTTTCCAGCTAAAAATGTAATGATACTCCTCTGTTAACAAGATATATTCACACCAGTATTTTTTATATGTTATTTAATATTTACTTCACTGTGACTTAGCTAAAGGCTGTATGTCTGGATGTACTTTCAGAGTAAGCATTGGTGCACTGTATTTCAAAGCACTTCTTCAGTTTGATGTACGTGATGGTACATATTGGGGTTGTGGCAGATCTGTAGCCATACAGGACATAGTTAAACAGAATTGAAAGGAAAGTGTTGACTGCCAAGTAAAGCAGCATTATCAATTTCCTCTCTCCTGCATTGAAAGAGACAGGGCGAACAGACAGTGTAGGGTTTCCTGATATGTTTTAAGAAAGCCTGGGATTCATTTCCCCTCCCTTCCTTCCTAATAGTTGTTTGTTAACTCCCAGGAAGATCCAGGTTTTTCTTGTGAGACCTCTCTGCTCGCATATTCTGGAAAAGGGCTTTGCCTTTGAGGGGCTTGATCCTCACTTCTCTGCAAGTGCAGGGAGAGGAAGAGGAGGTGGACTGATAAATCTGACTTAGGACAAACGAACTGAAGAGGAGTTTCTAATTGACAACATCGTGTTTGCAGTGGTATTTTCTTTTTAATTTACTGGCGTGAGCGTAGCCCTGGCCCCTGAGGAATACAGGGTGCTTCAGTTGCAGAAGTAGGAAATGCAGCCTGAGATTTCCACCTCGGAGTGCTGAGTTGTGAACTTACAAACAAGACCTTGAAGTTATAAGAAAGACCTTCAAATTGCCCTTCTTCAGGAGAAACCTTGGATGTCTCTTTGCAGCAACTGAGCATCCCTCACGTTAAGGAGAAGGAAGTGAAGAGGGAGGCGGTAGTACCAGCTACTCAGGATGAGCAGCAGCTTTGGTTCGCTGTGCGCGCCTGGAGTATACTAATAACCTGGATGTTTTCTAGGGAATTTTCTTCATCAGAAACAACACAGGGCTGGTAGTTTGGCTACAGTTATTTTGGACGAAACACTGAAAAACAGACGGTTTCACACTTCGGGAAAATTTCATCTGCTATTCTGACCTTCGTACATGAGAAGTTGTGTATCTCCTTTATTCATACCACTCGCACTGAAAGCAGGCTGAAAGCTCTGGCAAGATGTCCTGTCTGCTGGGTGCAGCACGCTAGGAACTGAGAGGGTCTCACAGCTTCACGCAGAAGCTATCTTGGCATTTTCGATCCATCAAGTACAACTGATTTTTTTTTTTTCGTTCTGGTAAAACCAGGTAGCGGTTGCTGAGGAAGAGTGGATACAAATAACTGTGCCGCACCTATTTCAAGTGCTTTAAATCTGCGTCCTTTTTTATCTTTTTTTTGGTAGCATTTGAGTTTGACAAAGAAATTTTGTGTTCCATTGACATTTAAAAAGAAAATCAGGGTGTCTTTCAGTGCTTTTGAAGAGTGTAATTCTGAAGAGCCGATTTTTTATTTCTTTTGGTGCATAACTTGGTGAAGATACAGAGATACACATCCATGTCTCAACGCCGCCTTTTAAGGGAAGGACGTGAAAGTCATTTTAGGATCCTACCAAGATTCATCCAGATCCTTCATGGCAGATGGCACTCACGAAATAACCCACACCAAATATGCTCTGGTGAGGCGAATGTATCGATGATGCTGTAATATGATTTATATTTACATACAATGCTGCACTTAAATTTGAGCCGAAAGTGAGGTGAATATGAGTAATAAGTAGCCTAGTACATGCATTACTGATTTTCTCAACTGATGATTCTTGCAGGAAGAGTGTTTTTTTCTCAAAGCATACTTACATAGTCATCCAGCAACTGTTACAGTTAACAAATATGTATCTTTATCCACATTAGATATTACTAATGGATAGTGATTACTCTCTGTCACCAGTACTTACTGGAGAAAAATATCTTTCTTTTTTTTTTTCCCATGTGGTTCCGAGTGTATGATACTGCCTAACAACCACAGATTTGAATGTTTTACACCAACTGCCCTTTGATACTCAAGAAGAATTTCACAGAGTGCTTCACTCTTAAAAGATATAACTAATTGCACCAAAAAATATTTTAAACTGTGCTCAAAAAAATCAGGAAAACTCTGATCTTTAAGTACTAAATTTAGGACCTGCTGCCACTTATTCAGGCTCCAAGCCTGTTTCATACAGTATGTGCTGTAATAATATGTTAGTGTGACTGGTAATTACATAATCTTTGTGTTTGGTAAAGCTACACTTTGTTGGATTTTCTTCTCTGAAATAGGTTAACCCTGACTGGCTGAGATAAGCTGAAGCAAGAGGAATTCTTTTGTTTCTTTTAAAATTAATTTGTAGCATGCGAAATTGAAATTAACTGAAGCTAAGCTGCCTTTGTAGGAAAATATAAAATTTTCAAGGTCTTTAAATATTTCTTTCTTTAATGTCGACACTTACTCTTAGGAAAAAAAAAAAGAGGAGAAAAACTACTCTCTGGTGGTTTCTTTTGCTTCTTTTCTACTGTGCTCACTGAGTCTTTTTTAATCTATTTTCTTTGGAACTAAAATGGTACTTTTATAACTTCTTTTTTTCATAACTTCTGAAATGTAAATGTTTTACTTTTCCTGACATCAATTCTGCGAATTCCTGAGGCCAAGATTTGGTACCTTCAGGAGTGCTAATAGATTATCAAGGTAACAGTTCTCATCAAGTCATACTATGAAATGTTTCGATGTTAATTGCTGTTAAATTACAGTAACAGAAAGTCAGAAAAAAATTGATTGTATTTTAAGCACATGGGATGCAGTCTTACAAAGCAAAGCAAAACAAGATTTCTGCAGATTTTTGCCTTACCTTCATGTAAGATTCAGCTATCACACTGCAGTCAAATTCGAAGTGTAGCCATAAAAGTTAACAATTATTTTATAACATTTATACACTTAGAGGTTTGGGCACCTGCTGGCCATTCATGAATGGATTGGAGCTAATTCCAAGTATAGGCAAATCCTTGTCTGCATAGGAGAAAAAAAAAGGTATTGAACACATTCTAACACATACAGTTTTCCTCATTTTAACCTGATTTCCTTCAGACCCAGATGCTTAATATAAATCTTGTAATGCTACACAATCATCTCTTGTTTACAGGTTCCTTTCACTGTGTATAGGTGTACCACCCGTCTTTATTATTATTCCAAATCTCCTTTTGATGGTGTTTTAGCAGTCTTTTCTTTTTGAAGCCTTCAAGTATGCAAAAATTTTGTTTCCTTTCCTTCCTGTTACCCATTTTATGCTGACAGTAGGAAAGCAATTATGCGCTACTAATGTTAACGTTATATATCCAGTAAGAATTATTCCATTGTTTTGGTTAAATCTGTTTTATGGCCTTTTGGACTGATTCCCACCTTCCTGGTGGCAGACTTCAGTTAGCTTCCAGTGGCACTTCCAGACCAAATGTTACTCAGAAGGTGGATCAAGAATTTAGACTGTGGAAGGGGAGAGGTGCTGCAGCCTGGGGACGTTTCTGTCGTGGGCAAAATTACAATTTTGGCAAGCTTGTATTTCCAAAGTAAATGTGCTTGTGATTCTGTGAATCCCATGATGTATGCATCTCTCTTCTCTTTGCGACAGAACTAAGCCACTCTGTCCTGTTGTCCCAGGTCTCACAGAGCTTTCTTCTCTCTACATTAGCATCTCTGGAAATTGCCAAGAGCAAGTTTTTTTTTTTCCCTGCACATTAAAGTCTCTAGAATATAGACATTTTTACAGGAATAATATATGCCGTGAGTCATATATTGATTTTGCACTACCTTATTTACCTTAATAAGGGACGCTGTGCTGCCTTCATCAAATCCATCTCTTGCTTTATTTTAATTTTAACAAAGCAGACTTTATTTACCTACAGCTCATGGGCAGTTGGATTTGTCCTCCTTGGTCTAATCCTCATTGCACTACTTTCTACAGGTGTCTTTTACTCAGGGCAGGCTGTGTTGCCTTTATCCCCTCATGCTGGTTACACCCTGGCTCTGGTGACACACGGTCTTTGGAACGCAGAGGTTTGGGACCAGGTGCCATGTGGCCCCTCCTGCCTGGGCAAGCAGAGCCCAGGCTGGTACAACCAGGCTCGTGTGAGATAGCATCATGGTTCCTGCATCCATCTCTGGCTGTACATCTTCTCTGTGCTTCTGCATGTCTGACTGCAGGCAGGTAGGTTGGCAGTTGTAGAGATTGTGGAGGATTTCAGCCCTGGAAACCTGTGGCTTTGAGCAGTTTTCTGTGGGGATGCCTGTTTCCCATCAGCAGGGGAGAGTTTTCAGAGTGCTGACCTGCTGTGGCCCTTTGTGATGAGCTTCCTGGCATGGTGCTCACAAACCATCCTTTGAGATTCTCCCTCTTCTCGCTTTCTCTAAGCAAATGGGAACAGTGGGTCAGCTTGAACCAAGAGCTGTAAAACAAGTCTGGCAAGTGGAGATTCCAGAGACATCCATCTTCAGTCTGTGCAGCGCTTGGTATGGACGAGGAGTATGTTTGGGAGCATCCTGCAGTCTGCATCTTTTCACGCTGGATTCAGGTTGGTTTTTGGAGTAAGGTGGCTGAAGCTCTGTGGAGGTTTGCTTTTGTGTGTGTGCTCTGGGCTTGTAATGAGTGGATGGATGGGGAGACTCTCTGTGTCCCAAGGTCCTTCCAAACCTGTCCAAAGAAGTACAGTGAGGCAGCACTGTAACGCGGTGTCTAATCCTAATAGACTTTTGTAGTGAAAGAGTCAGACGAAGCTTGCTTGATCTACAGTCTGGGTAATCCACCATGAACAGTGAAGAGGATTCTAGAGGAAGAGCACTCCAGCATCTTCCGTGTCAGCTGAGGGCACGAATATGTGGTGGATCTTCTCCTGCTGTTGTATTTGTTGTATTTCTGTTGGCTATTGGGCATTCTTCTACGGCAAGAGGGTGTTAGCTTACAGGCAGGATAGCAGAACGCAAAATGTCAGACTGAACGTATGTCAAACTGAATACACGACATACTTAACTACCTGAAGGCTTCAATATGGCCAAAGCCTGCCTAGAGTCTGTGTAAACACTGAGATTTCTGGTCAGTGTTCAAGTCTGCCACTACAATTTTATTGCTGTTTCTCCCCATAGTAGATAGATCTAGGCACCTAAGACTGTGTTTAGTGTTTACTACATTCACACCTTAATTTGCTGGCTGGATAAACTTATTGAAAAGGGATTTATTTGAGATGTGTGGTTTCCGCACTTCAGAATTCCATTAGCTGTCCTGCTGGTAATGCCTTTGCACTTTTTCCAGCAGAAAAATGGGTGTGAATCCGCAGCAGAGGTGACAAAACACACTGAAGTATTAAACCTGTGAGTGAGCAATTTAACACAACTACTGCCAGATAGTCTTATGAATATCTGTGTGAAAAACAGTTTTGCCTTGCCTTATTAAAGCCTACCATGAGTGAAAATATACTTAGAGCTTCAGCCTATAGCCTAGATATACTGTATCAGACACTGGATATATCGGCAGTCTGTAAATATCCAGGGTGGGGACATGAGGGGAGAACGCTATAATTAAAGAGATAATTACAAGAACAATGGTGATACTGAAGGAAAATATATTTGTAAAGTCATCTTGTGCCACCTGTTGCGTTTATGGAACAAAGTTCAATTAATGCGAAAGCTCTTGCCTTCTCAGAGTAGTTTGTTCTGAGCAGAGGAAAGGAAAAGTGGACATTTTTCTTCTCTGACAATGAATCAGAGAGGAATTTCTGTAGCAGAAATGAAGAGCTTTTATTTTTTCTCAGAATGGTGTTCATGGCTGGATTTTGTGGCACAGGGTAAGTTGACTTAACTTCATAATTCCTAGATCTTGTAAACGTAAACAGACTTGTGCAGTCTGCTAAGTCAGGAGTGTGTAAAGTGTGTGGCATGGGTAACTCTGCTCTTGGAAGTGTTTTATACGTGCCAAAAAAGCATGCATTTCAAGACTCTCGATATAATTTTTGTTAGCTCATTGATGCTTGAAAATACATTGTTCACAGAATGCATGCCGCTGGAAGAGTCTGAAGGGTGGATCATCATGTTTGGGTTTTATTTTAAATCCCTTTTCCAAAGGAGGTAAAAGACTAGATATTTTAGTTTTTTATAGAACTTACTTTCCTCTCAGATAGCAAACCCCCCCTCCCAACTTGTTACCATTTAGTATCTATGATGTTCTTAAATTAAATGATTTATTGGGCTCAGCCAAGTTACTCAGTGAGAAATGATCACATCAGCAAAAACGGTCACAGCTGACACCCTTCCAAAGACAGAAAATTTCCCAGGCAGGATACCTATCAAAAGTAAGCTGCTGCTTCTCTCAGAAATCAGTTTTAGAGGCATCATGACATAATTTTATATGGCAGGTTCTGCTGCTAGAACATGTTCAGTGTATGTTTTCTGAAAAAGAGGTACCAATTCAGGGACACTGGCAAATATTTTTATTCCTTCACTTGGGTATGTGTATTGGCTTGTCCTATAAAACTGAGGGACCCCACCCTCCTTTTTTAACTACTTTTTAAAAAAAAATCATTTAGGGTTTTTTTAAAAAAAAATCTTTATTCTTTGTGTTAAAAAGTAAAAGTGAAGGAAATGGTTGATTTGAGGGGCGTATTTTACAATCACATTAAGATACATGTTGTGATAGAAAGTAGAAATATCTAAAATGGATGACATTATCAGCAGATTTCTGGGTGATCCCACTCAAGATCCTAAAATTGTTTTTTATTTCCTATTTCTTGAGTTAAAAAGTTATTTGAATTCCTTTTTTAAACATCATTAAATTATAATATTCTAAATTGCAATGTTATAAAAGTTACTGTTTTAAAATTCTTGGGTCCTTAATTTGGGGAGGAGAAATACTATTTCTCCAGCTGCGTGCATAATAATGAAGGAACATGTAGGTGCTGGAATCCTAATATATGAGCCACCACTTTTATTCCCCTGGATGATGATTCTTTCAAGAAAACAAGGGCTTTTAAGAATCCTTCCAGTTAGAAAGAGGGATACTCACAAGGAGTTAGGCGCAATACAAGACCTTGCCTCCTGTTCCAGGAGATCCATTGCCTCTGAACTCCTTGGTCCTGCTCCCTTGCCCCTTGGACCTCCCCAGCCTCTGCCTATGATTTTCTTTTTGTCCTTGTTTGCTAGGGTTTAAGATGTTGAGCCCTTTCCTGAGGGTTGCTGGTGTGTGATATTAAGGGTTAAACAGGTGAATGGAGAAAAAAAAATGTCAAAAATAGTTGTGTTACTTCAATGCATGTAAAATGAATCCTCAAAAATCAAGATCTGACTCTGAGTGTTGAAACGGGGAAAATAATGTCTTCCTGACCATTAGTGCTGTTTTGAAAGCCCATTTAATTAAAGGCACCTGCATATGTGGCATTAATGACATAGTATGCAGGGAGTTAGAAGGAATTTGTATTTTTGCTGTTTTCATGGCTACTGAAGAATATATGAAAAAATAATACAATAGTGAAAAAAAGAAATTACAGTTTTCCTGATGAATAAGCAGAGATACTTTACTTTGATAATTTAGGGTAAAAATGACTTGCTGTTCTTATAGCATGCCTTTGCTTTTCCATATGGAGAACTGTCAACAAGAAGGTATTTACTCTCTGGGCAGAACCAGTTGTAGAGCCAGGATGTAGCTTTATTTACTTCCTTTATCTTCTTCATTGTTCTTTCAAGAAGTTTCCAATCTCGTGTGCTGTTGCAATCTGTTTAATTGCACTGAAGTCATGCTTAATAATATGGACTGCACTACTTCCTTTTACTGTGTATGCTTGTGTTCAACAAAATCCCACATGATCTTCAAATTAACCTCAGAGGTTAAGCTAACCTGAAAAGGTTGAACATACATGGCCTTGTAATAAAGCACGCTAAGTTAAAAGAATCAAAGTTTATTGTAAGATTTCCAGCACTTCCTGACTGAAGCTGGCTCCTCTATTTATTTATTTATTTTATTTTATTTCAGAACCACTATGTCTTCTTCCAGAGCAGGAAGTGAAGATCAACACAACTCTTAATGTGTTTTGTTTCTTGCTCAGTGATTTAAAAAACAAATGACTAACCAAAAACCGAAACGAAAGAGATTCTGTTCTAGTTACTGGTTAATCCAGCCTTACGCACAACTTCTTTTCCTTGCATTTTTATTCCAATATGGCATGAAACCTTCCTCAGTCTTGGTCAATGTTTTTTTCTGAAAATAATGAACGAGGACTGCTGACAGTCTTAATTTTACATTCACTTATTCTTGTTTAGTATCTGTCAGCAGTCATTGGTGTCATTGATGGTAAATTCGCCAACGTGCACAGTTCAGGGCAAGGGACCAGGCTGTTGGAATGGATTCATTCCTTCCTTTTGAGTGAAGCCGAAGAACTATCTGAAAGATCCTGAAGGAATCTTCTGTAGGGACTTCTTTTTCATTTCTCTTCTTATTCCTAGGTGGCAAAAAGTGAGGGGTTTTTCTTCACCTGCACTGCTGTCAGCATGTAGTGATTCTCAGCCTCACCTAATTATTTTAATCAGACTTATGCTTACTTTTCCTTTCCAAATTTCTAGTCAATTTTGGTACTTTGGTAAATAGAGGCCACAAAAAAATGAGTCCAGGGACCAAGTTAGAAGAGGACCTTGAACGGCTCAGTGGGAGTAGCTTGCAGTAGTCTTTTAGTCCACTTAATAAACCCATAGTAGCTGGTGGGGCAGTTGGGAGAGAATGATCCTGGAATTTCAGTGGTTAGTCACACCTGTACTTTTAAAAATTGTGACTAGTAGAATCCTGGTGACAATCTTAGAGTTGTCCTGGATTACAGTAACTCTTGTGTTGTGAATTACGTAGAGTAATCTTAATCTGGATGGGGCTATATTCTGATAATCATGAGGTGTTTCAGATGGACAGTCTTTATGTAGTTGCTTGGTTGCAGTACTCGTGAGTAATCCTCCGAATGCTTCCATCTTTTGATTTACTCCTCTGAGAAATCTCTTTAGAAGTCTGCACGATATGTGACATATAGTTTATATGACTATGTGTCAGAAGGCTACTTGAAGAACTCGTTTATATGTGTCCTTTGGCTTCTAGGGAAGGAGCTACTTGCTTTTCATGTTTTTATTTGAAGGAAAGATGTAATCTATATTTCCCTCCTTTTACTTCTTCTAGGTGAAAGTCATAAACTTTCATGAAACACAAGCAACTTGTTTCATGCAAAAGCAAAATTACTCTTTAATTCCTAAGCCTTCTTGATTAAAAATTAAGCATTTTCTCTGTTTAGCCAAACACTTATATTATTCTTACCATCTTTGGTGGATTTCAAAGGTGTATATGAGAAAATGGATAGGGATTAGTAGATCAGTTTTTTTTAAAGAGAACTAGCATGTGAAATGAAGAATCCAAGGTACTCCCACTATCCTTTTACATTAGAAATGCTTTGCCTTTCCAATACTGTATGTCGTAGCTGGGTTTTTGAATCAGAAGACCAAAACATATCCTTCTTAGGAGGCCAAAACCACACAGCTCTTCTTCAACTCACCTTCAGACTCTCTAGCTTCCACCATCCAAGCCTCTAGGATGCCTGCTCTGTTAACTGGACTGTATCTGTGGGCCACAGGTGGTATTTTGCTATCTCTCTCAGTATCATCTACCATGATGTCTATCAAAGATTGTTTAAGGACTTCAGGTGCAAGTACAGGTGATGTCTACTACCTTCTTCAGTGTAAACTTTTACCCTTTTGGGTGATGACATTTGACCTTGGCTCCTTCTCTGACTTTTTTTCCTGACTTCCAGCTATTGAAAATTGTGTTCCTTGTCTGAGAGATAAGTTGTAATAATAATTTTTGCAGATGTTGTCATGTGACTTCATAGAGTTATTTTAGAGATAGATTACTTGAAGAAAAAAATCAGACTACTGATTTTTTGAGTGTTTTCCCATATAATTAGAAATTATTTGAAACTTGAGAGGCAAAATTCACTGATGTGAATCAAATGGAAACGTTTTATGCTATGCTGTGCTTACAGAAATATCATAGAATCATAGAATGCATTGGGTTGGAAAGGACTTTTAAAGGTCATGTAGTCCAACCCCCCTGCAGTGAGCAGGGACACCTTTAACTAGATCAGGTTGCTCAGAGCCCCATTAAGCCTGACCTTGAATGTCTTCAGGGATGGAGCCTCCACCACCTCGCTGGGCAACCTGTGGCAGCGTTTCACTGCCCTCACTGTAAAAAATGTCTTTCTTATATCTAAATCTAGTCTAAATCTACTCTGCTCTAGTGTAAAACCATTGCTCCTTGTCCTATCACTGCACACCCCTGTAAACAGTCCCTCCCCAGCTTTGCTGTAGCCCCCTTCAGGTACTGGGAGGCTACTATAAGGTCTCCCCGCAGCCTTCTCTTCTCCAGGCTGAACTCTCTCAGCCTATCCTTGCAGAGGAGATCCAGCCCTCTGATCATTTATATGTGATTTTTTAATTTAAATCAGGTAAGATGTGGCAGTGCTGAATAATGATAGGATGCTAACTTAATATTTCAGTGAAAGATATCTCCTTTGACTGATGTACGTACATTGCTTGTGGTGAAGTCTTGTAATGCTTCGCAGATGAAACAGTTTGTAAACAAAACAGAATGCCCTAAGGCACAGAAGGCATCAGAAAAATAAAATATAGATTTAGTCATCTTTTAACTTAAGTAGAAAGACAAAATGCCTATTTAAGATAGCCTGAGGGGAACTAGCTGTATTTTCTGAATATGACTGGAACTTTTAAGATTTACTTTGTCAAAGAGACTAATATTTTAACTACAAGTTTGGGAGAGGAGCTGCTTTGGCTTAGGCAACTGGCTATGCAGTGCTACTTAAGCATCATATGTACCACCAAGGCTCAAAGACACAGAATAATGTAAGTGGAAGTTGGGTATATCAACCGAAAAGTAGGATCGTCAGAGTCCCCACTCTGTCCTTTGGTTCCCTGTCACTGCTTTGCCAGTACAATTTTCGCAGTGCCCAGAGATATCCCTCTGGGAATGCCACATTTGCCACCTTAAACTGCAGGGGCATCCTTAAGTGGGGAGATTCTCTGCTTACGTGCTGTGGGGTGTCCTAGCCTGGTTAGCATGCTCCAAGCATGAGTCATGTACCCACAGTTCATCATGAAACCAACCCCTTCAATTACAGTGTTAGATGGTACTGATCTTAAATATTAAACCTTAAAAACATTAAAGCTGGCCTCTTTGCCCCAGACAAAGCCTATATCCTTGCCAAAGGAAGGACTTGGGGATTTGGCCCGGCTCTTGGAATTGCCTTCTATATGAAATTGTTTAAATACAGATCAGACTGTATGCAGGAAACTTGAGTTATGTTGGAAAATTTTCAAATGAATTTCAGGTTTTGAGGTGTTAGAAGTTTGTTTTGAGATATTAGGAGGTTCTTTTGGGTGGGGACAAATTTAATGAAATACAACAAGGGCAAGTGTAGAGTCTTGCTTTGGGGAAAGAGCAACCCTGTTTACCAGTATGGGTTGGGGACTGACCTGCTGGAGAGCAGCACAGGGGAAGGGGACCTGGGGGTCCTGATGGACAGCAGGATGACCATGAGCCAGCAATGTGCCCTCGTGGCCAAGAAGGCCAATATCATCCTGGAGTGTGTTAGAAGGGGAGTAGCTAGTAGGTCGAGAGAGGTCCTCCTGCCCCTCTCCTCTTCCCTGGTGAGGCCACATCTGGAATATTGTGTCCAGTTCTGGGCCCCTCAGCTCAAGAAGGACAGGGAACTGCTTGAGGGAGTCTAGTGCAGAGCCACAAAGATGATGGAGGGAGTGGAACATCTCCCTTATGAGGAAAGGCTGAAGGAGCTGGGTCTCTTTAGCTTGGAGGAGACTGAGGGGTGACCTGATTTATGTTTATGAATACGTCAAGGGTGAGTGTCAGAAGGATGGAACCAAGGCTCTTCTCGGTAATGTCCAGTGATAGGACAAGGGGCAATGGACACAAGCTGGAACATAAAAGGTTCCACAAAAATATGAGGAAAAACTTTTTCAGTGTGAGGGTGACAGAGCACTGGCACAGGCTGCCCAGGGAGGTTGTAGAGTCTCCTTCTCTGGAGACACTCAAAACCCATCTGGACATGTTCCTGTGTGACCTACTGTAGGTGATCCTGCTCTGGCGGGGAGGGTGGACTAGGTGATCTTTTGAGTTCCCTTCCAACCCGTAAAGTTCTGTGATTCTGTGATCATTCTCTTGGACTTAGGCAACACCTTTCTCCCCAAAGGTATCTAAGCCATTTTGAATCCAGTTTACTGCTTGAACAACTGGAATATGTCTGGAGGTTGAAGGATAAAGCTCTTACAGTCACAAGATGTATGAATCCTCCACCCAGTATTTTCCATTCTGGAATGCTTCCAGTATAAAAAAAAAAGAGAAAAGGTATTCCCAAGCCCATTTTATCAGATGGGTTTTCAGCCATTCACCGAATTTCAGGTTACCTCGGTTTAGCCCCCTTCAGTGTTCCAAAGTAACCCAGCCTATTTGTTAGGAACAAGGAGTTATAAACAGAGTAATAACAACTGTTTTCCACATTAGATTGCTTCCTTCTCCAGTAACAAAACCCTATTATTATTATTGTTTACATTTAAACAATGAGAATGCTTTGTCCCCTCTCTCCTTGTTTGAGCACAGGCCAACCTCAAACTCTGGCAATCCCCAGGATTTTTACGGATGCTTTGCAACATGGTCATAGTAGTGCACTGCTGCCCTGAAGTTTCTCCAAACAATGGGCTAGTTCACTCTTGAATAGTTTGAATTTTTTGAAACAATTTCCTCTACGTGACTATGTTTATTTTAGGAAGGAAAAAGCAGAGGTTGATGTTGGTACCTGCAAACAGCACCAGTGCTTCAGAGGCAGAAGGCATGTTTTAGAGCACAATATCAACAGTTAAGCAAGTAAAAGGAGTCAATGTGGCATAAAACAGTAACATAAGAACAAGAGAAGATGTGCCAAACTCGGCTTTGGGTTACAGTTTGCGAAACTGGGGAGCACACCAGAGATACATTGATTAGCCCCTAATCTCTGCTGTTGCACAGGAGGCAGTAACTTCAGTGGAACCGCTGCTGCAGGTGGGAGCAGGCTCACGTTAGATCTGAGTCCATTTCTCAGCGTTCAGGCTTCAGGAGAAACCTTGGTGACTGGTTTATAGCACCGCGGTTGATCTGAAGACCTGCTTGCGAAAGGAGTGTTTGCACAAGCACTTTGTCAGCCAACTGCTGGTGGCTGCACCTGTGAATCCTTAAATGCCTGCAAATCTGCCCCAGCTGGGCTAGTTGAAGCTGAATACCCTTCAGCTGCCAGGACGTGCCAGATGGATGTGTGCTGCTTTTTTGGGCAAGCTGATGATAGAGCTGCAAGTCTTTTCCTTCCACTCAGGTAGGGTGAGAGCTTCTTTCTTCATGTGTGAAGAAAAAAACATGTAACATGATGGAGTTGTGATGTTGGTTTGTGGAAATTAGTGTACTTACATGCTCTTTTCTTATTTGTAGCTGAGCTGCTGTTTCCTTCACTAGTTAATAGAATAGGGAAATTGAAAAGATGATGTGGATTTTTTTTTTTCTGCTCCAAGGAATTATATGTGAGTAACAGTAGGGACTTGAATACACCTTATATATAAGCTGCATTAAATTTGTTTATGGTGCAAGAAAAGAAATTCTGAGGAAGAAAAAACTTGAGGGCTGCTGTTAAACATTTCCAGAATCTCAAGGATGAAAAAAATTTAAATACTTGAGACCTCGCTACATCTTACTTCCTCAAGTGCCCTAAAGAAGCCTGTACAAGATATTTCTTAAAAAAAATCCCTTTTCTTGCCCTTAAGTTTTCCTCCAAAATGTGCTACAGCAAATTAATCCTCATTGGGATGTGGGAATACTCTTAATATTACTTTGCCATTGCTCTCTATGTCTAAGCAGTGCCTTTGGTTCTTTGCTGGTCCTTTGAATTGACTAGGTATCTCTATTTGTTATCCTCAGTATTGGGTGTTGGTGTCCTGAAAAGATGTGTGTGTTTTCAGCATTGGCTAAACTGCTGTAGAGTGGGATCAAAACAGCAGCAGTCACAGGATGCTCCGTGTTTGAGTAAGGGGAGATGGAGGCGTTTGGCAAAGGACATAAAAGCTGTCCTGTTAAAAAGACATTGTTAAATACTTCAAAGATTGGCTGCGAGATGAGACCTTAGCGTAGGGAAGTACAAAAAATGCCCTTTGATGCGCTTGACCTGTGCTTTTTAGCTTAATGCAAATTCAAGGGTAAGGGCCAAGTTAAAACTATGTTGAACTAATCAGGTACATACCTTGTGAGGCAGGAGCTGGTGGAAACTAAATGCATTTTTTGCATTTAGAGGCAGCAAGAGGAAGAGCAGAAAGAACGACTAGAGTTTGTGTGTCGGGTGTCTCTTACTCCTGTGAGATTCATGGGCGTTAGTTCAGCTGCTGCATGTGTCAGAACAAGTGGAATTTGCTCTTTGGCCTTCATTTCATCCTTCTTTACATCTTCTTTCCTCTTATGGGAAGGAAAAGAAATAGAAAACTATTTCAAAAAGCTTTTTGGGGTTGAGGTGTTAACCTAGGGCTGCAAAAGGGGGGGACTCACCAAGTTTTCCTTTCTCTTAATTGCAAACCCCTTATCCAAGGAGGTTAGGAGGTTGATGTGGTGGGTTGCTAGTTTTTGTAGGTCTTTCCTCCTTGTTAGCTAAAGGTTTGCATGATTACATCTCTTGCATGGCTGGTGCATCTATTTTTGTTACTGCTCATCTCAAAATAGTATGAAGTCTTTTGCAGAATGCTGAAAAATCCTGCCTTCTGAAGTGGGAGGCTAGTGCTAATAAACCACCCTTGTCAGAGGAGTGGTTTTGTTGTTTGAATCCACAACCCTGCCTGAGCTGTCACACCTAGGCCTAAAGTAAATACAGTAATAGGGCAAGTAGCAATATTTAATGTGGAAAATTAAAGTAAGGCTGCTATTAAAAAGCCTGGTCTCCATACTGCTATCCTGAATGGGCCAGGAAGCATCCCAGGAAACTGGAAAAGAAGGAAAATATCTGTTGCTTTAGGTTGATTGAAATCTTAGGGACTGGCTGCTTTTTCAATCAGGTAAGGGTCTATGTTTCCTGTTTGCTTCCCAGAGACTGGAAACAGGACACAGTTGCAGCTGCTGTGCTACAGTTGTTTATGTATGTTACAACAGTTCTTTGCAGGGTTATTTGTTTGTTGTGTGGGGTTTTTTTTCTAAATATAAAAGTTCTTTGTTAAAGGGATCACTGCCTTTTTAATGATATAGTAATGTTTTCTTAGAAGTCTTATATCTACAAAATAAAAGGGTGAGATGTGGTTGTATCTCATGTCTTTCCACTGAGGGCAACCAGTGGAATTTTGTTCTCTTGTTGCAGTGAGATTTTCCTTCTTGGAAGGAAGTGAATTTCTGTCAAGAACCTGAAGCAGTTCTCCGAGTAGGCTCTCCAGAAGAAGCAGATCTAAGTGTGTTTTCTGCTCTTTTTTCTCTTTGATCGGTGGAAATTGAGCTTTGGTTACTCTCTGATAAGTCTCTTCTTTTCTTGAGGAAACTCTGGACCTTGTTGAAGCCCAGGAGGGTGAAAGGATTGGTGATGGGAGAAGTTGGGATGCTTTTTTTTTGGAAGCTGTAAGTGGAGGGAATGATGAGCTTTGAGGATTGCTTCATGTACTTGCTTGCATT
This sequence comes from Apaloderma vittatum, assembly GCF_000703405.1. Taxonomy (NCBI): domain Eukaryota; kingdom Metazoa; phylum Chordata; class Aves; order Trogoniformes; family Trogonidae; genus Apaloderma; species Apaloderma vittatum. Next base: position 32,237 of record NW_009727619.1, on the reverse strand, counting down.
TTTCCATGCTTCTCCCATGTGTGGGGGCTTGGTGGGTTGCATGGCCACAGGCAGCTTGTTGCAGCATGCAGGCCTTTTCCACAAAATTGCAAACAGTCAAAATCAAAACGAGATTGAAAAGTAAAAAGCTGTTAAGAAGCCAGTGGTGTTTTTATCCTATCTGCTATGTGGGTTTGACCATTTTCACATGTCTCTTTCCAATAACGTGAGTTCGATTTATGCAGTGTAAGACTGAAAGTTGATGGCCAGCGCTGAAGGGCTTTGCCTGTGCTCATTGATCTAAAATGGCAGGAAACCAAGGTGATCTAATAGCCAGATTTTTTTATTTCATTTGAAACTATGAATGATCCTCTAGTATTGAAATGTCATAATTAATTTGTTCAAACCCACTGCAGCTGATTATTTTAAAGATGTGATAGAATGAATGTTTTCTGTCTCTTAAATTTATCTTGGATAAAAAGCAGGTTTCTCTTCTCTCCACTCTGGCTTGTTTGCTCTTTCCACATTTTGGGAAATGGTGATTTCTGCAGATGGTCTTTTCCTTTCCTTTCTTTGTAATAAATAGTTTTTCAGCCTTTACCTGTGTTTATCGGTATCATATCCGATATTTTCATTGGAACCAATTCTCCCACAACTTTTGACCTGCAAGCTTTTCTGCTTCCTGAATATCTTGTTAATCTAAAAAAATCTGTATAATTTTAGAGTCACAGAAAGAGTTTCCTACTGTTTTATGTTATATTTTGACTTAAAATATAATTGCGATTGTGGCATGACACTTCATTTGTTTTGGTGGTCCCTGTTGGTTTTCCTTGCAATCTGGAGTAATGTTCTTGTTAATATATATGTTTCAGAATACAAAATTAACCTGATTTTCCTGAGTTTAATGCCTGTGAGGCTTTCATCATGTGTTTCTGTTCTCATTACTCACTGTTGGCTTCTCCTTTCTGCTGCCACTGAATTCCACATCCATTTCTTTTTCTTATCTCCTCCATTTTCTCCTTTAACCCACTGCTGCTATAAAAATAGATCTCATCCTCTTGATTTTCCTGAATTTTAGTCCTACCTTGTATCTAACATCACTGCTGATTTGCTTTCCACTTTTAATTACGGTTTTCAATTCTTTTCAGATTACAATCTCCCAGCTCCTGAGTTTTGAATAGCAGTGCAGGCAGCTTCAGTGCAGAGCCAGGTCCTCTTTCTTCCTCACCTCTTGCAGTCGAGTAGCCACGTTTCACTGCACTGTTGTACAGGGTGCTGCTGCTGTTTGGGAAGTTAAAAAGGTCACAGCCATTTCTTGGTGGGTTTTTGCAGCTGTGGACAGACGGAACTGTCACTAAATACTGCAGGGTAAAGTGTTTTACTACTGTCTCCTGCATGGTTAAGTTTGAACTGAAGAAAAGTCCAGTTTTTGTGTCTCTCTGAGGTGAGAAACCTTGGTAAATCCAGCGCAGTGAAGGAGAGGCCTATGGTGATATATTTGTAGGGGAGCTTGTTTAGAAAAGACACGTAAATGGAAAAATACAAACTGATTCAGTTTGCAAAACACCACGAAGATACAATTTTTAAATTAGAAATTGAAACAAATGTGTAGTAACTGCATTCAGTGGCCAGGCTTGTGTCATGATTTTGGGAGGAACCTCCTAAGTGTAGTCATGAAGTTGGAGACATGCCATCCTTGACAGGGCGTTACACTTCCTTAAAAATTATTGTTCTTCTGCTTTTTGTTTTACTTTCTGGCCAACCTGGTGCAAAGGATGTGTAGTCTTCAAAGCTTTGAAGTTAATTATTGTCTTACAGTGCAAAGTATATTTTCAGGATGTAATTTCTCAGCAGCTTTTTTATGTTTCTTCCTGGCAATATCTTTTTAAAAGATATTGCAGGGTTCATCCTATTAATCGAACTGCATCCTTTACTTTTAAGTACTCCAGCAACTATTGGTATGACCAGCGTGCCTATGTTCATGGAGTATCTGTCTTCATGGATGGCAGATGTTACTACTGCTTGCTTTGTGACCACAAGTTTTTTTGTGTGCTTGCTTAAACTTGGGTTTGGATGTGATTCAGGCACCTTTCTTCATGACTTAGCATCTGAAAACTTACAAGCCAGTTTCAAAATGGGTTAGTTTTGTGGAGAATTAATAAGCTGCTTTGTATAATAGATTTATATAAACATATATTTATGTGTGTATGTATAATGTATATATAAACTCATTTTAATGCTTTGCAATCTTTTGATGTAAACCAGATGGAATAGGTAATTTTGAATGCTTGATGACTTTTTAAAAAGAATGAAACTTTTTTGCATTGGTTCTTTGAAAAAAGCATAAAAAAAATTAGAAGGAGAAAATGAATAGGGCTTTACCTGGTGTGCTAAACTAGATGGCAACAGGTGATGCATCAAATTGCGTGTCTTCAAAAGCTCACCCAGTTATAAAATCTGTGGTTACAGGAGTGAGTTGTGTGTTTTGCTAGGTTTTTTTTAGAGAGTATTCACTTACATTATGCTAAAGATGATCCTATAAGGATAGCTTTTGCCATACTGAATCCCACAAAGTGCTACATACTGCACCCCTGAAGGAAAAATTCATTTAATAATTATATTCTAATGTTGAACTTGCCAAACTTCAATATCATTTATCATGAATATTGTCATTCACATGCTGCATGGTTGCACGTGCTTCATTAAGCAGGTACAGTATCTTGAATATTAAGCCATGGTCACGAGTTCCTTCTTTGGGTTTTGTAAAACCGAGATGATGCAGTCTTTTACCCTCGATTGACTTTGCCTGCATCCTTTAACAGCTTCTCCCACAGCATCTTCCTCTGCTCCGTGGGCTGGAGCACGTCGCTCACAGCCCATGCTGAGGTGGCAGGGAGAGCTTAACCCGAGCGCAGAGGGTGAGCAGAGTAGAAAAGAATTTCCTGGTGTTTAAAAATATATCCACATGTGCCCACACAGATTTTTCTCCAGAGGGCTTCTGCTCCTGTGTGTTTTAGTAGAGCTTAAATCTGCCTTTAAGTCTTGTTGCTAACATGCGTGCCCACATCCCACAGTTTCTCTCTCTGATTGTGTTTAAAGCAGGATCATGAAGAGCAGGGAAGGATTTTGTGCTTCTACTCATTTGGCTTTTCTTACTGCTGTTCTCTGAAGCGCACCGCAAGGAGATGAGGTATTATTATAGCAAATGTTTCCCCCGTGCATATAATCCAAAATAGAGCGCTAAAATAAAAAGGCATTTGGTTACTGGCTGGGCCTCTCTTTTTCTCCACACGAGTGGAGCTTGTAGTGTCTCTAACCCAGTGAAATTTTAAGCTTTCTGTGCAGAATGGAACTGCTAGAGGGAAAAAAACAAGGCCACCTTTGCCTGAAATACTGTTTAGCTGGGCGGCTGAGGCAAGTTTTCCCAGAGACACACTCTGTGAGCTCCTCTCCCTCCAGCACAGCAGAAGCAGGCTCAGAGTCTCCTGTATCGCACAGACTGAGCTCTCTGCAGCATTTCTTCACGTGTGCTGTTCAGTCTGTGGGCACTCCTGTTCCTGAACGTGCGAGGTGAAGGTTTGTCTAGTTGGTTAATATTGAAGGTCAGTGAGGTTGAAACAAACAAGGCTGTATTTTGGTGCTCTTAGCTATGGTATTTATTAGAACTTGAGTTATGTAATTGTGGGCTTCGGAGGTTTGAAGGCTGGGAAAAAGGAAGCTAAGTGAGAGCCTGTAGGATGGATATTAGTTGCATATGTTGCACTGATCAGAGAAATTAAATTATTTTTAAACTAGTACTTGGTTTTCACCTGAATGACTTATTCTGCCATTTCTTCTGCTCTCAAATCTGTTGAGAGGTGATTGTCCACATTATGTACAACATGAGGGGACTCTGGAACAGGTGGTGTTGATTAATAGAAGGGTTTATACTTCTTCTGTATCTTGACAATGAGACCAAGTACAGCCAACACACTGTAGGTGGTTCTTTCTCCTCTTTTACATTAATGTTTTTTGTGTTTTACTTAAGGAAGTAGCCAGTTTGCCCAAGAATCAGATTCCTGTATCTTACTGAATGAATGTAGGTAAGGGTGAAACCTTTCTGAGAAGGGTGTAGTTCCTCTTCGACTTGGTTTTTATTTCTGAAGGAAGGCCACAAAACTTCCTTTACCTCTCTTTCTGTACTTGGAAATCGCTCTGATGCCTGCCTTATCGTTGCATAAAACTTCGGATCACAGGAGTTAGGCTTTCAGCATGCTGTGTTACAGGTGACAGCAAACCTCTGTTACTACTAACAGTCATATCTAGTCAGCCAAACATATTGCTGAGGACTCCAAGTAGCAAATATTTGAGACCAGCTTGGTGCTGTTAAGTAAGAAGTTAGTATCAATGTGTGTCCTTGCATATGGTATATTGTATTTCTAGCTACTCTGAGGCTTCTTCCTGGAGCCACATTGTAGCGCAGAAGCTAGAACTAAAATACAGTGAATTGTCATCCTTGTCTGAGGACTACAAATCAAGATACGGATCTAGCAGCACGCACCTCGACCAAGCCGGTTAGGTGACAGTCCTGGAAAAGAGGGAGTACGGGCTTAGAGCCGAGACGTAGATCCTGTTTCTGACATTGCAACAGATGCTGTTACCTGATCCAAGAGAGGTCATGAAGTCCGTCTCAACTTTCACATGTGTGAATATTTACATGGCTTGTAGGAGCAGCATGAAGACTCATTCACTATTTTTGAACTCTCTTCAAAATCCAGTGTGGTAGTAATGACCTCGTGAAATACAGAACAGTTAAGGAAGACGTTTCTGAGGAGTGTTGTTTCTTTTAAATCTACCTTTAATTAAAACCATCTGATACTCCTTAGGAAACTCTTGTATTTTGACATAATACAAAGTGTAATGGGCCCAAAATGAAACAGCAGAATTACCTCAGTTGTATTCTTCAGGTCACATTTTAATGCTGTGCACTGAATAGAGCTGCCTGTTTAGGTGGCAGATTTATTATGGTGTAGCTGCCTTATTTGGGATTATCAACACTTCCTGCCCCATAGCAGGTGAGTGGTGACAACACCAATGTGGGACATTTCAGAAAATAACCTCTGGTGTGGTCTGTGGGTGACCTGGATTTATTTAGGTTTGTGTGTATGGGGTTGGTTGATAGCTGAGAGTGCTGAAGTAGAAACAAGAGCTTTGCCCATCTGCAAATGGGATTTTGTAAGCAGATGTAACCATCAATCCAAGATTTTTATCCTCATTGTCCTCTTTCCTTGACCCCTCTTGTTGGGAAAGGGCTCTTATAACCCTGTGAAGTGAGCAAAAACAATCCATTTGTTTTTGTATGGTTGTTGCTGTCACTCCCACTCATTGGTTCCTTCTTTGTGTTAAAAGAGACTGAACTGCCAGTGACTAATCTCAAGTGTATTAATTAACAGGTAGTCCGTCACTGGACAATTACTTTAAAGGATCAAGTAAAGCAGGATGCCTGAGCATTCGTGTCTGAAAGATAATATAGCATATTTTGGTTATAGTTGATGTTATTATCTGTTGCCTTATTTCCTGCTTCCTTACTAATGAAATTTCTGCATATTCTACTAACATGACTAGAAGTTGAAATACACATTCTTTGGGGGGTTCCTGCTGCTTTGGGTATGCTCCTTCATAGGGAACAGGTGTTTGATAGAATTACCACCATTTTTGGGAAACTTTCTAACCACAGGCTTTCTAACCAAAGGCTCACTGGAAAATGGCATCTGCCTCTTGGGCAGTTAATTTCCCTGTGTGGAGAAAAGATGGGGGAACAGAAAATGATGATGAAAATGGATCTACAGGATAATCATTTGTTAAAACTAGAGCTCTTAAAGGAACGTTCTTGACAAGGCACTCTTAAGATTAATTTTATAATGCAGTCTTACTCTGACAATATTTGAACAGTCTATGGGTTCACATTTAAAGCAGACGTGTCTAATGTATGCCAGCACTTTATGCAGGAAGAGAAGAAGCAGTAAGTAACCAACAAGCAGCTAGCCTTTCAGAGGACCTCTGAGCCTCCTGACAGGCACAGTTGCTCTGCATGTAATTTGAAGAAGGGTATTGTGTCCCCCGTGGCTTGGCTTTAACTGAAAGATGGAGTTTTGCGCTCTCATTTTGCACTGAAGACGGGCTCACAGATAAGTAGGTCACTGTCTGCGGAACTATTTTGCACTAAATCGATTAGAAGCAACATGACCTTAAGCTTGATCTCCTTGCTCTGCAAAGATATTGCTGAATTGTGGCTTCTTCTGAAGAAAAGCACAGGTGTGTCTAGTTATTCCACTTTTCTTAGTTACTTGATTGCAGGTCAGGCAGGATCTCTGTCAGCTAACATTAGCCTACTGAGGAAATGTGTTCTAGTACAAAGGCAGAAGTTGCACTCTTTTTGTGTACATTCATATATAAATACAATTTATGGGTATGTGTGTGCTCTGTCCTTGTGTAAATTTGCAGTGTATCCTTTTATTTGCAGATGTATTTCTCTGTATGTGAGATAAATCCACTAAGTCTATTCCTGTATTTTACACGGAAGATACTTTGTTCAGGATTCACTCACGCAGTGATTATGGTGATCAGAGCCACTGCTAAAGCTTACAAGGAGAATTTGCTGTTTCAGAGAGCTGCCCTCCTGTTCCTGAATTACAGTGGGTTTTAATTTTCTGTAAATATCAGATAGATAATTTTTTATGATCCGTATCTGAGGTATGGTGAAAGCATAGTTTCTTTTGCAGGATGGTTTGGAATCCCCAGTTTGTTGGTGTGGGAGGGTTAATCTAAAATGCATTAGTTCTTAAATTCCTTCAGTCAGAGGTTTCTATAGGAATGTTGTTTCTGTTAAGATATAATGAAATAGTGGCGATATTATTTGCTGTTAATAGTGCAGCTACAGTCCCTTGCAAAACTGAAAGCATGTTTTGTGGAATAGGGACAAGCAAAAATTGCTTCCTTATTCTGGTGATTGAATTCACATTTCCAGTTCTGTTTTCTGCTTTTGGTATGCGTGACTGCTGCAGAGGAGGACCAGAGAAAGAGCACTGAGTGCATGGACTGGTGTCTAACCTTCCAGCATTGTTGCTTTCGAAATGTCATATTTAAATGAAAAAGGTATGTAAAGGGTGGATCTTCTAACTAGAGGATGGTTCTTCTTCCTAATCTTTAATTAGTGTTACTAATTAAATTATCAACATGTGAGTCTGAGTGCTCAGCTGCTCAGTAGTGCTCCATGCTTCTAGAGGTATTACTGAAAGGCATGCTGCTTGGGAGAAATGGATGAAAGATTTAAGAAAGGTGAGGCTAGCCAGAAGGATTGGGTGGAGGGATTAATCAGTCCGAGTAACTTTTGGTTATTATGTGCATCTTTCGTCAGTGCTGAGAGGGGAGGGCTGGATTTAGAAAACAGCTGATTATTGTACAGAAGAGGGAATGTCTATTTTAAACTGCAGAACCAGGGAACGTTTTGCATCAAATCATGGTAGTGCATATGTGACCATACCAGGACTGTTTGTGTAAGCTGCCAAGTTTAAAATAGAGGTGTTTAATTTTATTTCATAATTGAGAAATAAGTGATCAGGGCTGCTGTTGTTAGAAACTGCCATGGCTTGATTTTCATCTGTTGACTGCCACCGCTTCTTGTGGGCATGTTCCATGTGCCACAGGTCACTCCTGCATGTGGAACTGTGGAAAGATTTTGTATTTGAAGTGGGCAGAAAGGTTGTCTCTTCTCACAGCACTGTTCTTTCCTCTTCCTCCTAAGTGCTCTGTCGGGTATTTTTTTTTGTCCTGTGAGCAGAGGAGGGGAAGCGAGAGTGAAGGAGAGGTCTCAGTTATCTTTCCATTCTCACTCCTATGAAAATTTACAAGGAAAACAATGTCTTCTTGGGGAATTCCTTTGTCAGTCCATAAATGAGAGTTAGGGTAGGGAAATGGCAAAAAGGATGGAAAAACTGAAAAGAGAGGATGGTTTTGGGATACGGATGCTTAAAGTCTGTGCAGGTAGTCGTGAGCAGTGCTGGTTCTAGTTTTCAACATCCAAATGTGGATGAAAGCACCTCCTGTCCTGTAGCTTTTGGGTACAATTTGGGTGTTGCAGCAGCACAGTGTGGAGCCAGCAATGCCTGTGTATGGATCCCCAGGAGTTAGCAGGCTGTCTTCAAGGGTCAGAATCTTATGGAGAATTCTTTGTGGAGGCTCCCCTACCTTTTTAGTAGGCAGGGGAAATGTGGAAAGAGGATGACTGGAGTCCCAGCAGAGGTCTTTGGTGTGTTCATAGAATCACAGAATGGTTTGGGTTGGAAGGGGCCTTAAAGGTCTTCTAGTTCCAGCCTCCCTGCCATGGGCAGGGACACCTCCCACTAGGGTGCTCCAAGCCCCATCCAGCCTGGCCTTGGACACTTCCAGGGAGAGAGCATTCACAACTTCCCCAGGCAGCCTGTTCCAGTGTCTCACCACCCCCACAGAAAAAAATATCTCTGTCTTCCCTCTTTCAGTTTGAAACTGTTACCCCTCTGAGGGGAGTATTCTTAAAATCTGACTGCCTCAGCCTCATTTGCAATGTTGGTGGGCTCCTTTCAGCTGCTGGAGTTGGGCACAGCACTTGGGAGTCTTTTGGTGCAGTGAATGAGTTGTCACCATACGCTACATCTCGGCATTACAATGTGCCAAAGCTTTGTCAGAGGAAAGCAAGGCAAGTCAGTACCCTGCTTCTTTGCCTATGAGACAGGTTTGATGTGATTTTCTTGGAGCAACGTGCAGAGCTGTAAGTTGTCAAGGCAAGACCGTTCTGGAGAGTTGTGAACAGTTCTTACGAAATGAGTTATTGGCTGGATTTTTTTAGAAAGCAGTTACTTCATCGTGGCTCTGTGATTTTTCTTCTTTCTTTTGGAAAAGCTATTGCCTTAGTTTTCTCTTGTTTTCCAGAAAATTGATGTACCATGTAATATATGGTTGTTGACAGGTTTTATTAGCCTGAGATTCAGCAAGTGTGTCAACATAACTAAATTTTAGCCTTTTTTTGTATTCATTTTTAAAACCAATATACTGAATTTAGCACAAAATTTAGATTGTGGTCATTTGTTATAAGACTGTGATAGCCATGTTGGAAATTTTTCTTTCCAAGATTGTGAGGTGCTCTTGGGGACTTCTCACCAGGGAATTCTTTCAGAATTATGGAAAAACTTAGGCTGAAAGAGTCCCTTGGATGCTGCCTAGTCCTACCTCTTCCTCCAAGCAAAGTGAAGTTAAGCAGGTTTCTCAGAAATTTGTCCACCTGAGTTTTGTGTATCTCCAAGGGTGGAGATAGATCTCTCAGCCTCTCTAGGAGAGAGAGAGAGAAGTTTCAGTGCTTGACTCTTCTCATGGTGAAACTTTTCCCTTGCATTCAGCTGGAATTTCCTGTGCTGCAGTGTCTGACTGTTGCCTCTCATCACTTTGCTGTGCAAAGTTTAGTAAAGACATTCATTCCATTCTAGTAAGCGTTGTTGTCCTTTAGAAATTAAAATAAACACTGCAAACTTCTGCAGAGCCCCTCAACAGTGTCACTGAAATCTGATGCTTCTTGAGACCAAGGGCCATATTTTTGAAAGTAAATCCCCATTTTAAAACCACCAATGTGTTTTTGGTTTTTTTATTTGGCATTTTGTTTGTTTATTTTAGCCTGCCTTCAGTGTCAAAGAAGCAGACTGTCCAGTGATGTCAAATGACACTTCAGATGAGAGTACCCACCACCAGGGAAATTCAAGGTCCAAGTTTGCTCTTCAGCATCTTCATTGCACACAGCATATGAGAGATTCTGCGTCTCGTTATTACCATGGTACCTTGAAGTGAAGGGACCTTTACATGTTTGTTTCCTCAAGTGCTTTAATAGATGCCCTGTCTCAGGCACTTCTCTAAGCATTGGATATTCAGAACTTTTTTTCATTTACATTACTTTTCTCTTCAACTTACAGCCCTACTGCATTTAGTTTGTGCAGGTGACGCAAAGCTTTTGAACCATGAGAGACTGGCTCTTCCACTTTCTTTTTAAGGACCTTGGCTTTTATAAACCTTCATTCCACGGAGCCTGTGAAACTGTAGCAAACAAAGTTTGACTCTGCTGTACTTAGTCTTGTTTTCTATTTTTATGCTCAGTTAGGTGAGAAAAATTGTGGAGGTCATCTAGTTTAGAATAGGTGATGCATCTGTTCACTTCTCACTTTGAACATGACAGGGCTTTGTTAGTTTTAAGTCCTAAGCAAGGATTTTCTTTCTTGAAAGATTTATGGACTGGCTTCAGTTAATCAGCAAGTGGTAAATTTTTTAATACCTATTTACTTTGTGCTTGGCACACACAAAATGGGATTTTTTTGTTGTTGTTGTTCCAGGAAGCTTAAGTAATTTCCCAATATGCTAAAAAGGGCAGATTTTAAGAGATAGATGTCCGTCTTTGAACTCCAAGTCTAACAAAACAACCTTTCAAAATAGAGGTAACATCTAGTTATGCTGTTGGACTACTGAAACAGATTTAATTTTTGTAGATAAGACACTGAAATAAATCCAGTGAATTATATATTTGATGATTTGTTTTGCGCAGTCAGTTTCCATCAAAAATAACTCCTTTCTTACAGGGCCCGAGCTTTATTTAGCAGAACTTGATTAGTCATTACATTAGCCACATGCCAAATTCTTAGATTGGATAATGAATGCATGCTTAATTTCCGACCTAAAAGAGTGAAAATGGGAGTCTGTAAAGCAAAGGAGGGGAGGCTGCTGCCAAACCTCTAGCACGCTGCCTGAAAAATACAGGATGTGAGCAGCAGACCTGACTGTCTTGCATTAAAGGACTCTTCAGCTGCCTCTGAGAGATACTAGGCCATTTCCTGCCTCTGTATTACTTGAAGCAGTTAAAATTAGCAGTGCTTCAGAGAGACCTGTGATGGGTTTCACCTTTTTAATGGTATTGCCCAGTAAGCCATGGTACTTCAGGAGATACTTTGTTAACAAGTCTGTCATCTGGTAAGGTGGGGCAGCCAGTTTGGTTATGATCTCAGCAACTCCTTCTTGGTAAGTCATCTGTAGTCAGAGTCCCAGAAATTGGGATGTTTACGAACAGCTGCAAGTAAATGTGTTGTAGATGAAAACCAGTAGTCACCTCATATAAGCCATTTGGTAAACGTTTAGCTCTTCTTTCTCTCTCATGCCCATGAAGTGCTGCACACCCCTTTTCAAAATGTGAGTTTATAGATCTGCAGTTCTATGGAAAAGTGTTCTTGTGTCAGAGTACCATAAAATACATTGTTCATTAGAAGTTATTCTAGCCATCCTCCAAGTGGTTGAAATGATAAAATTCAAGAAAGACTTTCCCAGGGCCTAAAGTGGCAGAACGAGTAGCATTGGTTTTAAAGTGAAAGAGGGTAGATTTAAATTGCACACAAGGAAGAATTTTTTATTTATTTTGTCATAAGGGTGGTGAGACCCTGGAACAGGTTGCCCAGAGAAGCTGTGGAAGCCCCCTCCCTGGAAGTGTCCAAGGCCAGGCTGGATGGGGCTTGGAGCAGCCGGGTCTAGTGGGAGATGTCCCTGCCCATGGCAGCGGAGTTGGAACCAGATGATCTTTGAAGGTCACTTTCAGCCCAAACCATTTTGTGACAACCTCACAGTTCTTCGTGCTGCAGCCTAATGCTGTGAATAAAATGAAGTCCCATTTCCAGTGTTTCAATCAGTGTGCTGTGCAGGCTTGTACTTTACCAGTGCATATTGGTAATCCTCCTTCAGTAAAATAAGTATAACTTCTCTCCAGAATAGATGTATACAATAAGCAATTAGATTTTACCACTTCACTGTTTCATAAAAGTGATTTTGATTTTCAGATCAAGACTAAAACCACACATTGTATGAAAACCTCTGTTGCTTCCAAAATATCACACAAAAATAGCATTTCATTAAGTGGAATTGCCAAGTATTCATGCAGCTGGTCGTGTGCGTGTTGACTTCTCAGTCAAATTTTTGGGACATGCTTTGAGATGTGTACTTCTCTGCCGAGGAAGGTTGAAAGAAGGTGGTTTCAGTGGAAAAGAATCTTTAGTTTGGTTGCCTGAAATGATGCCCACTATAGCATATGTACTTAAGCTATGTGGTTGCATCAGTAGTTTTAGTCACACTGAAGATGAGTCCTATAATTTGCATGTAGTTCTTCTGTTCAGAGTTGATCTTTCTATTTCCCGTATTTCTAAGACTTTCCCTTCTTTGCTTTAGTACTTAGAAAGCAAAATTCCCATGATAATTTTTCTCAGAGCATTATATCTTATTAAATGCAGTTGGCAAAATCTAACATTTTTGTTACTCTGAGGAGGCTTGCTTGCCAAAGTACTAAATAAGACACATCTGGGTCAGTCACCCCCTTATCACTTGAGTGCTTGCTAGGGGAACATTTTTTTGTTCAGGCTGTATCTAGTATTTCTCCATTTAAAAAAGAAAAACAGCAGAACAATCTTTGCTTTTTGCCAAATCTGCTTCTTATTGGTAACTAAGTATATCTAATACCCTAGAAATATTTTCATACTATACACTCAGCATTTGTTAAGCATCCTGTTTTGGACCATGGTTCCTAGCAGTCTGAAACTATCCTGCAAGAACTGAAAAGTGCTTACCAGTAGACAAATAAAATTTCTTTGGCTTTTTTGAGGACCTCTTGGAAAGAGGATGAGAGGAATTTTATTGTTGCAGAAGTAAGAGCATGTCATATGCACCGGGTGAATTTTTGCATCTGGATGCTAAGTCCATGTGATGGCGTTACTGCCCTTTAAATCCTCTTTGGGGCTGACAAAAAGTTACATTATAGCATGGCTGTGTGGCTTGATTCAAAGTTTCCCTTCTCAGTTTGGGAAGGTAGTAATTACCATGACCTGAAATGGCACAAAGAACATCTTTTTCTCACCGAGACAGATTAGGTGCTCTTAAACACTGTATGGAGCTAAAAAGCATGGCAAAACACATTAGAGGCTGTAACTGATAACACTTTCAGATTTCTTGCAACAATTGTGACATCTCTTCCGGTTACATATCACCTTGCATTGGATTACTCTCCTAAGCCATATTCAAACTTAATGCTGATCACTGAGAAGCTGGGAGGCTACAAAGTATATGTTGAGGTGTGAGTGATGAAGCAGAAGAGGAAGGTGCTCTGCTTTTTAGCACTCCTGCTATCCTGTGTGTGCATTTACCATACAGGGAATTGAGAGAATTATATTTCCTCTGACATTGTGCTTTGAGGTTTCTAACAACGGGATGAGGGGCAATGGTTTTAAACTAGAGCAGGGTAGATTTAGAATAGATACAAGAAAGAAATTTTTTACAGTGAGGGTGATGAGACACTGGCACAGGTTGCCCAGAGAGGTGGTGGAGGCTCCATCTCTGGAGACATTCAAGGTCAGGCTTGATGGAGCTCTGAGCAACCTGATCTAGTTAAAGGTGTCCCTGCTCACTGCAGGGGAGTTGGACTAGATGGTCTTTAAAAGTCCCTTCCAGCCCAATGCAGTCTGTGCCTCTATGATTATTTAGAGAAACTAAGGCTGAGAACTTTATTGACTTCAGCAGAAGAGGAGGCAGAAGAAGGAAGAAAACAAAGACTAATACATCCTTTGACATGCATAATAAGTGGCCAAATCAAAAAAATTTAGAGAACAGTTTGAAAGAAACAAAAATCTTGGCTGGCTGTCAAAGTATGCTTCTGAGCAGCTATTTCATAATTTAGTCAAGAAAATGGGGACTGTTACACCTCCTGTCATCTTGTGGCAGCTGAGCAGCACTGCATTTGCTGTATACCTCAAAAATTTTTTTTGAAAGAAGGATCAATGATTAATCTACCTATGTGAAATGTAGCCACCATTCGTGTAGTTTTGTAAATAGTCCTGTGGCGAAACTCCAAGCATGTGATCTCAAAGAAGAAACAGGTGGACTTTTTTCTTCTTTAATTGTGATTACAAGAAGGATAATTTACTTGGGTTATGCAGGTGGTTCAGGAGGCATGTCCCATCCCTTGTATTTAAATACTGGGATTGCAGCATTTTGGCATGAATTTAAGACTCTTCTAAGTCATTACACTGTGCTTCAGATATGATTAAGTGAACAAAATTGCCAAGTTTAATTTCAATAGAATCATTTAAATACTACCAAAACTTATGGATTATGAAAAGTGCTGCAGAAATATCATGGATATTGTGAAGGATCTGAATGGTCAGGGCTTCTGATGCATGAATCATTAAAAACACCTCTCAAAAAGTGCCTCTGTCCACTGTGCATGGTTTTGTAATAGAGAGAACATCACTCTAAGGTTAGATTTTCTTTGGGAGTACCTCTTCCAAGTCTTGACTCAACTAAATCCTTACTTAACATTGAAAATGTGTGGGATTCCAGCCTAGACTGTTGTAGCAGTGGGCTCACATAGTTGTGCTATTCTATGTGTATTGTGTCAATAGGCTATGCGGTCCTAGAAAATGAGCTCATGTTAGTAATGCTGCAGAAGAAGAACTTATATAAAGCATGATTCACTGAAAAGAAAAAGCATGTCAACTTGAGCATCTCTTATTCATCAGGACTCTGAAAAAGAAACTTTTTTCTGACTAAGAAGGGAAACAGGAGACATACATTGGCTATAGGGTGTTAAGCTTTTACAAATAAGATTCTTACATCCTTGCATAATTTAAAATATTTTTTGGACACCCAGTGCCATACAAAGCTGTCTGTAGCACTAGGTTGCTTTGTTTCTATCTGTGCTAGTCATTTGAATGGTGGTGGAAGTGAAGAGTTTGTAGATCCTGCTTGCTTGAGATATGTTAGCTCAGCAGAAATGAAGTTGCAAGAGCACTGTTTTACCCAGGTGATAATTTCCTTCCTAACTATACTTCAGCAGAGAGCTGCCTTTTGCATGAGAATTCCAGTGGTTTAATCACTTGCTTTTCCTGACCCCTTGTTTTGATTGCAATATAGTCAAGTAAAATAGAAAGGAAATCTTTCTGAAGATATTTCAAGCTGGTGAGGTTTTAATGCCTAGTTTATGAACACTTGCACAACTCCTGTCATCAGCCCAGTATAGCTACAGATAGCACATGGGCCTGAGGGGCTGTTATGCTGGAGTGCACCTAGCACATAGCTTGCAGGCATCATCACTCTTCAGCAGTGATTTTTAAAATTCAGTTTTAGAGCTGGAGAGCTCTGTTGGTGTCTTAACTAGCTCATTAGTGTCATGTGGCTTAGTGTAGAAGAGAGCTATCTTGACCAGCTCTGCTGCTCTGGCTTTTCCTCCTCTGGGGGCTACACAAAGGATCTGACTGTTAGTGATGGTGGTTGGGGGGTAAAGATGAAGACAGAAGAATGAGGAAATGAAAGGTTTGCCTTGGGGCTGAGAGAGATGAAGGGACTGCTCTGAAAGTCATTATCTTGCATTTATAATTACCAGATGGGAGGGTGCTTTAATGAAGAGATTTTTCAAATGAAGACCCTCTATTTAAAAGGCATTCAACTCTCTGAGTGGGTAGCTGTTCCAGAGGAGAAGCAAAACAAAACTGATTGAGAAAAAGACATTATTTCTTCAATTTAAGGCATTAGTTTCATAGTGGAAACAGACATGTTTTCTGGCAAAACTTGCTGAGTCATCAATAAGGAGAAAGAGAAATGATTTGTAGTGTTCTTTATGAGGTGCTACTGGGAATTGTGCTGAGAGGCATAATTGTGTCCGTATGCGTACAAACAGGTTGATTTTCAAGTTGCGTGAAACAATGGCTGTAGAATTTCATGCAGAACTACTCCAAGGGTGGTGTAATTTCAACTGGCACAGTGGGAATTGGATTAATCCCATTATGGGAGGCTCGTGAATCGTGTCCAGAAACTTCCTTCCACATAATGTAGGTACGATCTGTTCAGTCTCCTCTCCATCTTTGTCTTCTGTGAAAATGGTCTTGCTTCAGCATGTGAGGCGAACTCCGAATGATGACGAGTTTGAGTTTGATTGGAAAAGAAGGAGGAGCCTTTTACCAGTAGTGAAACTCTCAGCTTGAGTGACATTGATTGTTTCTTCAGAACTGGGTTTCTTCAGGGCTTACTGGCACCAGGTAATTCAAGCATGAGTTATCTCTGTGCCCTCATGCTTAAATCTGTCATCCTGCTTCATATGAGATGTGGTTAGCCAGGTGCCTTGGATGGGACAGGGTCAGGCTCCTCTAAGCCATCTTCCTCCATCATAGAGACAGGCCTACCAAAGCAAGATTTAAAACTGGATTAAAGAATGATATATCCCCAAGACTGTGATTCACACTTTTAAAGAAAAAGGCTTTTGGAAATAGGAATCACATATTTAACTGATTCTTTTGCTTTAATAAGATGACACTTCTATCTTCTCTTACACTCATAATTTAAATGCTAGATAATGTGATTTTCAAAGAACTGGCAACTGTTAGCTTAGAAAAAAGTCTTTATGCATTCCCAGCTATATGTGTTGAATTTTATTAGTGTTATTATATAAAATAATAATACATGCAGTAGTAACTTTACAGAACCTTATTTTACTGTTTGTTATCATGCACAATACCAGATGCATTGTAGTGGTTTGACCCTGGCTGGTGGCCAGCTGCCCACACAGCCACTCTGTCACCCCTCATTCTCTGCTAGACAGGGGAGAAAAATATATTGAAGGGACCATGGTTTGAGATAAGGACAGAGAGGTCGCCCACATCTACTGTCACAGGCAAAACAGACTTGTTTTGGGGGAAATTAGTTAAATTTATTAAAGAACAAATCAGAGAAGAGTAGTGAGAGATAAAAAACAGATCTTAAAAAAAAAAGACACACCACCATCCCTCCCTTCCTCCTGGGCAAAACACCAGTCCTAGTTTATCCACCTCTCCCCCCTGCACCACTTGGGGGACAGGGAATGGGGCTGCAGTCAGCTCATCCGATGTCGTTTCCACTGCTGGTTCTTCCTCCGGGGGAGGACTCCTCACTCTTCCCCTGGGCCATTGTGGGGTCTGTCTCATGGGAGACAGCCTTCACACACATTTCTCCAACGTGAGTCCTCTCACAAGGGGCAATTTGTCACAAACTACCCCAACATGAGTCCCCTCACGAGGGGCAGTCCACCCCAACGTGAGTCTGGGGTGCAGTCCTTCGGGGGAAACTGCTCCAGCGTGAGTTCCCCGCTGCATCACAGAAGTCCTTCCAGCCAACCTGCTCTGGTGTGGGCTTCTCTCTCTCCATGGGCTACAGGCTCTGGCAACAACCTGCTCCAGTGTGGGCTTCCTACAGGGTCACAGCCCCCTTCAGGCATCCACCTGCTCCAGTGTGGGGTCCTCTATAGGCTACAGGGAGGCATCTACACCCTGTCACACCCATGGGCTGCAGGGGGACAGCTTCACCATGGCACAGGGGACTGTCTGCTCCGGCGCCTGGAGCACATCCTCTCCCCGCCTTCTTCACTGACCTTAGTGTCTTCACAGATTCTCACTCCTCTGTCTCTCTGCCAGTTGGTGTGTGGCGCAGTCCTTTCTTCCCTGATTCTTAAATATGTTTTCACAGAGGTGTTCCTCTCCTGTCATTACTGATCGACTCAGCCTTGGCCAGCAGCGAGTCCCTCTTTGGAGCCGGCTGGCATCAGCTCTATCAGGCTCAGGGGAAGCTTCTAGTAGCTTCTTGCAGAAGCCACCCCTACAGCTGCTCTGTCACCAAAATCTGGCCAGGCAAACCCAATACATGCGTTTATAAATGCCAGGGGCTTTATTTTAACCAGACTGCTCTGGAAAACTCTTTAAATGAGCTCTTCAGGAAAGACTGGATATTCTGGCATGCTTTGGTGTGAGCATCTGTTTTCAGCCATGAATTTTAGATACAGTAAAACAGACAAAGTCTTAGGTCTCTATTTTGAAAATGTTGTGTAAAGCAATCAAGATACAACAGGAGAAATCCCAGGCTGTGTGAATGTTAATCCATGTAAGTGGAAGTAGAGTTTGAGCCTATAAAAATTCCTTAGAAAACAGTGACCAGATTTCAATAATTCTGTATTTTAATGTGCACTTAATTTGCTTTACCAAATTAGAAATTGTCCCTGAAGATTGTAGCAGGTAGCAGGTTTTCTATTTAAAGAATATTTCTAAGAAATGGTTTTCCCCAAAGTCCACAAGTGTAAGGAGCGTGTGCCTTTTGTTACGTTATCCTGTTAAGGAAACAGCATATTCAAATAATGGTGGACAAATTTAAAGTGAAATCAGATTAATTTGAAACAATCTGCAATTAAACTCTCTTTTCCAGAGGGATGCTAAGTACAAGGGAAGTGAGGCAGAGTGATGAGCTCTTGCAATTGCTTCTTCTCTGACAGGAGAACAGGGTGTTGGAGAGGGGTTTCTAACTCTGGGAGTGCTGGAACTGGATTGGATTCAGGTGTATCCTGTCAAGTGGCTGGATATGGATTGCTCAGCACTTAACACAATTGCATTTTCTCGCTTTGTTTTGTATTGCTATTTTTTTATTTCAGTTGTTTCAAATTATTGAAAATCGACTCTGATCTTAACACATATTCTGCTTCTTAAAGAACATTGTGAAACCAGATCAGCAAGGTGAGAAGGGAGCTGTGTATTGGTGGTGGGGAGAGACGTAGAAGATGCTTCTAGATGTTGCAGACACACTGTCTCTCTTAAATTTGAGTTAAAACCGAGTTTAAAACCAGGGGCAGGAAAATACTGTCTTTTCCGTGAAACAGTGCTTGACTGCAAGGTTGTGGGCTGCCCTGTGCTTTTTGCAAAAGCTGCTCTTCCTATTGGAGAGAACATTGGAGCAATCAAATCTACACTTACGTGTTTTCCTGGCAGAAGTCAGAACTGCAATGGAATTGATCACATGGATACTGAGAAAGTGGTGATCATTATGTGTCAGGGAAACATAAAGAGTTTCCCTGGTTTACGAACACCTTGCCTGCGTGAATGTGTGTGTCACCTGTTTGCTTATGTATGCAAAACACGCCTATTTTATTACATGCTTATGCTTCAATAATAAAATTATTTCTGCCTGTGGGTGTAGGCAGAATGACGTATTATAAGATGATTACATTCTTTTCCCTTTTTCCTATTTCCCACTACAAAATTAGGCATTGATCCTTTAGTAAGTTACATTCAGGTAAATGGGTCCACCTGCAGGAACTGATTTGGAAAATCAGGGCTGTTTAGTTTCTTGAACACAGCTGCAGTAGGACTCCTTGTGTTAAAAAGCATGACAGCAAAAATAGAATGTAAAATCCTTTTTCCCTTGGGGAGAATCCACTCTGCTGGAAATGAATTGGCTGTCTGAGATTAGACTTCTGGAAGATCTGTGTTCAGTTTTCTGTTAAAAACGTTAAGATGATGGCATAACTGAAGGCCTGGGTGAAATACGACTTAACGGTTAAACATATCCACTTATGGATTTGACGGCGTGGTATGCAGAGGTCTTCTGATCAAGCAACAGTTCACCGGATGCAGAAAAATAGCATCAGTGATCAGTGTGTGACCTTGAAAGTGGTCATAGGTCTTCCTCTGCCAGACTGGCCGAAGGAGAACAGAGAAGTTCTGTTTCCCAGTATGAGTTGTTGCTTATCTGGAAGAAGTAACTGAAAGTGGGGATTTTTGCTGTTCTCAAATAATTGCAGTTCTTGGAATTTTACATACATGAGAATTGCTTATAGAAGTGAGCAGCTCTCCCCTCAAGAGCATTTGAAAAATCTCAGTAATAGCAAGTCCATTCCTTGAGGGCCGGAGCGCTACTTCTGTTTGATCAGCTTGTACTCCAAGGCAGATCACCTTTAGGTTTTTGCTTACTTTTCCTGTGCATGTTGACAATTCTGAGTGTCGGATTTGAGTCTGTCTTAATGGCATTTCAATGTACCTCAAAACCTCTTTATACAACACTGGATTTTAAAAAAATGTTCAAAATCATATAATGAAAATGCTAGTTTATCCCTTCACTCCTCTTCATTCAGTGAGGCTAAAAATGTAGGATAATTAATTTTTAGAAATTGCAAAAGACTAAAACATTTTATTTCCTTGTAAAAAAAAGAAAAAAGATTGTGGTTTAATGAACAAAGGAAGTCTATCATGCAGTCTTTGTTGTGGTCAGTGAAACTTAGGTTTCTGCTTGATTTCTGGAAATACGCTGTGGAAAACACCGCTGCTCAAATGCTGGTAGAAAATTAAGACTTGGGAAAGAAGTATATTTGTCATTGAGCTAAAGTGGAAGAGCCGAGATAAAAGATTAAACAATGCTTTTCACAGTTGAGATACAAAGACGTGTGTTCAGTGAGAGGATGTCCTTTCAAGCTTTTTTTTCCAACCTACCTTCTTGAATACTATTGCCTTGGGTTATTTGAACACTAGACAACAGGCTGTAGGAATCAAATTTATCTTTTTTTGTGTGTGAGTTGAAAAAGTTTTAATAAATATTGAATTTGATATGTAAAAACTACATTGTTTAACATCACTCCTCAGGAATATTAGCTCCACAGTGTTTGTCTCGGTGACATGCTGTACTAGTGAGTGTCAGCAAATCAGCATTACTCTTTTATCAATATGCTGTTCAAAGAAAAGTTTGCCCTTGGCAGACACTTGAAAGGCTCTGAACATTTTCATGTATTTTTCAAAACTTGGATAATTTTTTGGATGTTTGTGTTCTAGGGATGATTTTTTTTTTCTGTGTCCTGTGAAATTTTACCTAAAATGACTTTGAAATGCAAATAATTTTTTTTTCCTCCACAGATGAAATCATGCATCAGGATATCACTCCCCTCTATGCTGCAGATATTCAGGACCAGTTAAAGAAACAATTTGCTTACCTGTCAGGTAAGACCATAGTTGTTCCCTTCTACACACATTGCTCAGGTTAGACCTGTTGCGCTTTCATAATTTTTGAGGTCTCTTAAAGGAGAAATTAATATTTTATGAGCAACTCAAAATATAGACTACTAGTACTTGTTTAAGGATTTAGGAAATGAAGATTTTTATATATATATAAAAATTTTTTTTAGAAGAGTAGTAGGAACTTTATATTAGTTCAGTTTCCAGGCTAATGGAATGGAATTGAGGATAGGATAAAAGAATAAACAGAGGAAAATAAATAAGGAAGCACTGATGAATCTGGTAGAGGAACATGTAGTCACCTGTAGTAAGTGCTAAGGGAGATGAGCCCCCGCAGTGCTTGGAGCTGAGACAGCTCGAACGCTGACCCAGAGCATTCTGAGCTGAGTGAGCCCTCCCCAAAAGTTGGAGAGTGCGGTGTGGATGCACTGGGGGGTGCTGTGGTCTCACAATACTTGG
>NW_009727619.1:0-10899 GCF_000703405.1 Apaloderma vittatum | reverse complement strand
AAGCCCAGGCTGGCACCTTGGACTTGACCGAAGCAGCGCCTGCGCAAGCACCACAGCACCACGTTCCCCCACAGCCTCAGTGCTGGGGTCAGGAACGTGTTGTAGCATCAAGTTCTGCATGTTTGGCTTGATATCTCCGCCTGCCTTCTGCAAAGGTGTAAACCTGTCTCTAAAAGCAGTGTAGCCACGTTTCCACAGCAGAGTAGCTTTGCCCCTGGCTAACCTGTGCCAGGTGGGTGCTGGGGGTCTGTGTTTGTACCGTGCAAGTGCTGGTTGCTGAGCTTTGGTCTGTCTCGATGCTGGGCCCACGAGTGGCTGATAGTGGGTAAGGGGAGAGAGTGCCTTTGCTCGCTGCTCAGGCTGTTCAGACAAGATTCTGAGTTTGTTTTCCTGCCTGTAAAGCTCTTGCAGATGGGCAGCAGCCAACTTGCTGGAGTTAGTGCCCTGCCTTCCCTCCTGTACGTAGAGAGGGAGAGCATCAGTGGCATTGCAGAGCTGCTCTGCCTCCTTCAGCATAAAGGAGATTTACCTCTCTAGGCTGAAGCGGGGCTTTTTATGACTGTTCCCTCTTCTTTTGAATCCCTCCCTGCGTGAGATCAAGAGACAGGGTGAATGAAGCAATGCACTGCTGTGCTTGGCCAGAGCTCATTGAATCTTCTTGTACTCATAATTAACCATTCTGATTTATTCCAGCCACACAAGCTAAACTAAGTGTGGGTGTCTAGTAGTGACTGTTTTCTATGGAGTGGTGGTAGCGCTTAAAAATAAGGTCATTTTGTTTATGAAGTTGGCTGTTCATGCTCCATTTGAGATGATGGTGTTTTAAGCTACAAATCTTTTCTGGCAGTTCATTTTTTTGACTTTCCAAGCTCTTCCTCCTTATCCAGGGGCAGAAAATGGCTCATAATAGTGTTATGCAAGAATCAACCTATCTAGGAAACTCGAAGTAGGGTTTATATTTTGCCCTTCTGAAATGAGGGTGACTGCAGTAGATTGATAAAATCTCCTTGAATCCAACTGGATATTATTAAGATTGCCGAGTTTGCACAGCTACAAGCGTCTTCATCCCTCATTACATCCACTGAGCAGTAGAACTAAGTAAGAGCAGCCATTTCTCATTCTATTTTCTTCTATTTATTCACTCTCATGTGTATTAGAAGTCTGTTTTGTTTCCCTGAAATAGTAGGACAGCTGCATTACTGTGGACTGTGACTATATTCTCTGTTGCTTTTTATTTTTCTTGGGCAATTTGACTGTTAGACATTTTCATCTCAGTTTGAGCTTTGGTTCTTTTGTCCTAGTATTCTCCTGCACAACAGTGACAGTTAATTTTCTATGCTGTTTGAAATAGTGGTGTTATGGGTTCTGTGAACAAATGAACAGAGCTAATATTTTGATATCTGATTTATGCACAATGTGTTTGTTCTTGCAGTTGTGCTTACCAGTGGCTTTTGCTGTAATGTCACTTAAGACATTCACAAGTGTATGTGAAGGGAACTTTTTTGCTTGTTACTAAGTTGCCTTCCTCCTGCCCCTCTACTCTGCCTTGGTGAGGCCACATCTGGAATATTGTGTCCAGTTCTGGGCCCCTCAGCTCAAGAGAGACAGGGAACTGCTGAAGAGAGTCCAGCGCAGAGCCACAAAGATGCTGAAGGGAGTGGAACATCTCCCTTACGAGGAAAGGCTGAAGGAGCTGGCTCTCTTTAGCTTGGAGGAGAGGAGGCTGAGGAGTGACCTCATAAATGGTTATAAATCTGTCAAGGGGGAGTGTCAGGAGGACGGAGCCAGGCTCTTTTCAGAGATGTCCAATGACAGGACGAGGGGCAATGGGTACAAGATGGAACATAGGAGATCCACAAAAATATGAGGAAAAACTTTTTCACTGTGAGGGTGACAGAGCACTGGCACAGGCTGCCCAGCAAGGTTGTGGAGTCTCTTTCTCTGGAGACATTTAAAACCCGCCTGGAGGAGTACTTTATGACCTACTGTAGGTGAACCTGCTCTGGCAGGGGGGCTGGACTAGATGATCTTTTGAGGTCCCTTCCAACCCCTGACATTCTGTGATTCTATACCTTGGAAATAGAATCTTAGCATACAGCATAAAGGTCATTAAAATGAAAGTCCATCGATTACAAATACTTTTGGTGTATAGCATCTTTGCAGGTATGGTAGCTTGTGTAATGTCCAAGATGGATTTCAGTTTTTAGTTGTTGGCTTTTTAACAGCAGTGTGACATACCTGAGAATCACTTTAGTTTATCTAATAGGATATATCTAGGTCTTGTGGGTTGCTTGCTTGAATAGTGACTAAAACCTGGTCTGCTTCTATGGCTAAAGGCTGTAGCCTTTTCTGAGCTACTTCTGTATTTTGGTCTAAATTGGGGTCACGTCTTTGTCTTGGTTCCTTTTACTGCAGGTATCCGTCATTCTTCTAGGTTTTAATGGAAATGCTACAGGGACATCCAAAACAGGCTTGAAATGAAGCAAAATAGAGCAGAAACTTATATTAATGCTTCAGTTTTTCAGTAAATGTAGCAAAGTGTGATTAGACTGTGAGATTTTACAGTTAGCTGTGCTGGCAGCACTGCGTTGCAGAATTAAGACTTTCGTCCTTGAGCTCTTTTCTAAACAAGTACATAACTCTTGCTTGCTAATTATGTAGAGAGACCCTGACCAGCTGAGTATAGCTCATGTTGGGAGTTCGTCCGTAAGAATGGACAGATAAGAGGCTTCTCATACACAAGATGTGCATGGGAGTGAATGGGAGAGGATGATAAAAAAGAGACCTGGGAAAATCTGTTCTCCCTGTGTGATAAGAGAGTGACTGAAGGAGTACATGAGCTAATAACAACCCTGGCTGCATAGTCTGGTCTCTTGTTTGTAACCCACAAATAGTGCTTCTTGCTAAGAAGTATAAATATGTGTGTCTGCCTGCAATAAAGTGAATTCTGTTTTCCACCATCTCGGAGTTCATGCGTGCTTCTCCACATGCTAGCTGCTCTTAGAGATGCTGGAGGCGCTAGCTCTTGCTCAGCAGGGGGTCAGACTGAGAAAGTTGGGGCTGTTCATATGGGAGAAGAGAAGACTCCAGGGAGACCTTATAGCGGTCTTCTAGCACTTAAAGGGGGGCTACAGGAAAGCTGGGGAGGGACTGTTTACAAGGGTGTGTAGCGACAGAACAAGGGGCAATGGTTTTAAGCTAGAGCAGGGTGGATTTGGATTAGACATTAGAAAGAAGTTCTTTACAATGAGGGTGGTGAAACACTGGCACAGGCTGCCCAGAGAGGTCGTGGAGGCTCCATCCCTGCAGACATTCAAGGTCAGGCTTGATGGGGCTCTGAGCAACGTAATCTAGTTAAAGGTGTCCCTGCTCACTGCAGGAGAGTTGGACTACATGACCTTTAAAGGTCCCTTCCAACCTAACACATTGTATGATTCCATGAAAAATAAATGTAGATGAAGAAGAGCATACAGGTGGGTGTGTATGTTTATGTGCATCTTAAATCGTACAAGCTCTGTGATGTGCAAATGAGGCTCTTGGCCACCATAAGTGCTGAACTAGTGACTGCAGCTCACTTCCCTTTGAATGCCTCTGTGGGTTGCACAATTTCAAATAAAGTATTTCCATTAAAGGAAATACAAATACGAGTTTATGCTACTTGCATTTTTGCCTATTGATTCATAGTTGGGTTTTCTGCAGCTGAAAGCTACCACTGGTACTAGCTTTCAAGATGCTTATGTCCTTGACCCTTTAAGTTATTTTTAATAAGCTTCTCCTTGCTCGCTGTAACTTTATTTACCCGTCTGTGCTCTTGCTGTCCTCTGTGGAAGTGACCCGAAAATACCTTACTGATTGAGCTCTTCCCTTTGAAGTACCCATGGGTGCTGAGTCTGTCTGTAAAACTGCATTTGAGAAGTTCTGAGTGAATCCTGTACTGCACACATTACATGAGTTACTTTAAAATACCAGCTTGATTTTTGTTACCAATGTAACATGGTTAGTGTCTGTGTTTCTGTCTTGACAATGGAGGAGATGTTACTTAGCAGTTTCTGTCTAACACAGGTGTAAGCTTAACTGCAGTTTCATATTCAGTGTGCTAAACCCATAGTCTGTAGAGATTTATTTTTTTTTGAAGCAGTAAAGAAAAAGAGAAAGTTTAAAAAATTGGTCGTTGACTAAAACATCTCCAGTTGCAGTATAGTTGGGTACAAATTTAGTTATTGCCGTCTGGTTCCTAATCCATTGTACTTGCTGCTGATCAGCCTGGGCAAAACGCAGCTTGTGATCTTATACAAGTCAAACTTCTCCCTCAGTTCAAGGAAAGAATATTTTAATAAATTCATTTTGATTCTGTTTTGCTTTGCAAAGCATATGCAATGAAGCTTTTATCCACTACCTCACTGAAGTCTACATATAACTTCAAATACTCCGAGTACTCCAGCTGAGTATGTTATTCAAGTAGAAAGAAGTAGTTCTCTATCAGAAACATACAAATAGTTGAACCACCACACTGATAAAGCAAAATCTATAGTAAGCATTTCTCACATTTATGTGACATTGCCACTTTTGGCATGACTACAAACAAAATTACTTGTACTTAAGCTAGATATTTTGAACCTAATTTCTACATCTGAGCCATTTAACAATGTTGATGCTTTTGAATCAACATATTGATCAACACAGAGATCACTTTTTTGTTTTTAAAGTAGTCCAAATACCATTTCATTTGCATTATAGACCTACCACTTTGCTCCATCATCATCTAATTATATCCAACTACCTTGCTTCCTTTTTGTGGGGTTGGGCAGAGTGCTTTTGAGAATAACTTCGCTTATGCAAACAAGAGCAGAATAATTAGGGAAGCATTACAAAATAGTTTCCTGCTCTTCCATGCCCGAAGTCTGAGCAATCTCTTTGCAGCTCCCAAATTATGTTGAATGTACCAAAAAACCTAGCACGTCTTTCGCAGGCTTGTGAGGAATTACCCTTTGCTCTGTGTGTGTGTGTACATTCATATATATGTATGTGCTTTTGGCTGTACAATTCTCATAATTTTCCCTGTCAATGCCATTATAAATTGAAAGAATGCTAATTATTTCTTATTTGAGATTGATTTTTAGATACTAACTCCCTAATACACTTCTTGATTAGAATTCACGTAAAACAGTGTTGCAATTTTGTTGACTTGGCACTTCTCTATGCCCTACCTGCTTAAGAAAAAAAAAAGAAAACAAACTCAAAGAGGTTGTAACTGTGATGGGAAAAGTTACATGTAGCAGGGTATAAAGCATAAATGCTAAATTATCTAGACTTAAGGTAAACTTTACCAGTCTCATGGATTAGTAGCACAGTTAGTTTTTCAAGGATCGTTTTTTCTCTCCTTTCATACACAAGATCAAAAAGCTCTGGGTCCACATTAATCTGACCTTTGTATACAATTATTTAAACAGTATCACCAGCTGTTAAAAACACCCACGTGCTATTTGCTACGCACAGTCAAGTCCTTTCACCTAACCTGTGGAACCAATGCAATTCAGCATGTTTTTAAAATGTGTGTTTCTCCAAAATGCATGTCTGTCACTGGTGTAAAAACTAGCCTTAGACCAAGGCACACAGATCTATTTGGAAGAGCTCCACCTAACTGGTGGTTTACTAGAATTGTAGAGGTTCATCCACTGAAAAATTTCCATTTCAGAGAGGTAATTTGTGTTTTCTTTGATAGTAATTCCCTTAAAGAAGTTTCAGTTGAATAGGTTGCCTAATTCAGTTAAAAATGAGGTAGTAAAGTTTTCTTTTAATGAAGGTTCACAGAAGTAGGGTGGAAGCAGATCTACTTAAAGTGGTGCTGTGTTTGTATCTTTTTTGTAATTGCTGACATAGCTTCAATGTTCTTTACTTCTATGGTATTTCCATTTTTAGATGGAAAATTAATAATCCTCTCACTTGGAGGGTGTTCCTCATAGCTGCACGTTATGAGACAAATCTCAACTAATTCTTAGGAATCATTTCAGATAAACTGTGTGAACTGAGTGCACCCACTTCAGGACTGATGCATTCTCTTCTGCACTTTGCAGGAAATGAAAACTGAGACTGGCACTCAAGTGCCATTTGTTTAATATTTCAAAAATAAATAATACTGAATGCTTTTCATAAATCACAGCATGGTTTGAGTTGGAAGGAACCTTTAAAGATCATCTAGTCCAACCTCCCTGCTATGGCTAAGGACATCTTCCACTAGATCAGGTTGCTCAGAGCCCCATCTGACCTGACCTTTACATAGTCACAACAGTGTTTGTATTTTTTTAACAAAAGTAAGGAGGTTTAATATCCTTTCAGAAATATTTTTTTTTTCTTGAGGCTAAGATTAGACTAAGAAAAAGCTCTTAATGTTCTCAAAGAAATATTTGGTTAGCTTAGGAACCCATAAAACTATAGTTCCAATTGTCCATGTCGTTGCATCCCTGCCTAAGCCTAGAAGTAGGAGAGTGGGCACGGGTGTGCCATTGTGGACAGAACTTGCCCAGCAGCTAAGTTTAGGCTGTTCCACAACTATGGCTGAAATTCCAGGACTGTGAGCCAGAGGAGAAGAAATAGGTGATTTTCCAATTGTCATGACTGAGATAATTAGATATAGTCACTCTACCAACAGACCCAAATTTATTAAAATACTGCAGTTGGATGGTGATTAAAATTCCAGTCACTCTTTTAAAAAATGACTCTGTACGAATTGAATTATTTTCATGACTTGTAACACTCGCAGTTCATCTACATTTATGTGTCCTTTTTTTGTAAATGTGTATATATAATTAAGAGATGCTGGAAGGTTATTATATGAATTTGGTTTAATAAGATGTTTTAAGTTTTTGCTTTAAGTTTGTGTTTCAAGATGGATGAGACAAGTAAAATTTTTCATTTTGTCACTTGAAAGCTTTCCCTCTCACTAAAAACAAACAATAAACCCTAGCCTAACTTCCTAAACTTTCCTTTTTATCTCTTCCCTCTAAATTCTGTGGCTTGATTTATTTCTGGGAGAGGTAATTTAGGAATAAACTGCGTAAGGCTGCTTTTGCAGAGGCGAAACAAGAAAAAGTGATTCTGAATAAAGGAGAAAAAAAAAATCATTCCTTGCTGCATCTGGTTAATTATGAAATAAAGGACAGGTTTTAAAGTGAATACACCCGCTGCTTTTCCTGTTATCTAATACAAGTACAGTTTATATGTAGGATATTTACTTTGTTGTTTTTTCCATGCCCTTTTTGTAGTTTGCTATGACAGACAAAACGCTCATTTGTGACTAGTGACTGCTTTTCTAAAGTTGCCAGTCTTCCCTTGGTGGTCATGTATTAAAAGTTGCAATACAGAAAATTACTCTTAGAGGTCATCAATTTTAAAGCTGAACTGTTAGAGAATTTATTATGTGTAGCGCTTCAGGTCCCTATGCCCTAAACTCTTTTCAGCAGCAAGATTCTGATAAGGAAAAGCAGTTGAGCAGCATTTGACAGTGTATGTGTGCTTAAGTGTCCCAGCAGGATAATATTGGAGAAAAAGATAATCAGGGAAGAGCAATCTTCTAACAGCACGTGGCAGGAAGAGTCATCTCCACCCAAGATAACCACAGGTGACTGTGCTAGAAACTGAAGATTAATAAGTAGTGTCAAGGCAGGATGGCTCTATTTGCCCTTGACAATCAGTGGTGGTCTGGGAACTTCCTGAATGTTCAGAATTCTACTTTTAGGACATGTCCTGCAAGCCTATTGTTGTTGTTCTTTTTGTTTCATATGTTCCATTTATAGAAATAAAGTAGAACAAAGCGAGTAAACAACCAGGATACAGCAAATAGCATATAATTGTACCTAAAAATAGATATTCTAGAGAAAGCCGAACACCTCACGAGCAACAGAAATAATCATTAACATGCTTGAAAAATGTTTTTAATGAGAGAGGAAAACACTTTGGTCCTGAGAGCCTGGGTAGAACAAAAAATGATAGAATCAAAATTTATCTTAACTTTTTCATTCACCTTAACATTTGTGTTGTTAACATTTATCTAGCTAAAGTTAACTCCCTTGACTTAATGTTGCAACATTTGGATGTGTCGTAAAGGTTATGATTGCAAACTTGTGATATTTGCATAATAGTTGCATTTTGTTGTTGTTGTTGTTTAAATGCATCTAGAGCATATTATTTTTTCTGATGTAGTTTGACTGCAAGAGCTATGCCATATTGCCCGTAAGCTGGTAGATTCACCACAAATTAACATAAGGATACTGTTAGAGCTCTTCTAATTATATGTGGGTTTGGAAGGAAGTGGTTTTCTTTCATCAAGTGAATCACAGCTCACATATTTCTCTGCTTTTCCTGGTGAGGTTCGATGCAAAGGCACTGGAAGTGGGTAATAGCGCACTGTAATTTTCACAGATCAGTGTTGTTCTCATGATCAGTGTTGTTAATACACAACTGATTTCGGCACAATTGTCAGATTTCAGGACTGGAAAAAAATATCCCTGTTATTTTACCTCTGTAAGTTTTTTGCTGGTTTTCTTCTCGTTTTGAACTACAAAAGGAAGATAACTTTCCAGCAATGTGTCCCTGCCACCTCCCCCAGCTGGTAACTTCAGGCAGTTGCTAGGGCCCAACAAGTCCTTTGTCCAGCCTGTCTTTCTGAAAATATACTTTCTTAAGACAGGAAACATTAACATAGCCTTTAAAAAACCAAAACAACAAAAAGACCTGACTACATTTTGCACGTAAAAATGTGTGTGAAGTGCATTAAAAAACATTGTGTTTGTGAATTCTGCCTGGGGGTGCAAATGCCAGAAAAGACACAAATGTAGCTTGTCAGCTGCTATACTGCATTGTGGATATTCCACACTGCTTTACCTTTTATAGATATTCTGAGAAGCTGAACAGAAAATCTCGTTTGAAACCCTTTCCCCCATTTCTTTTGATGTTCTGCAGCTTCTCTTAGACCACGCTGTAAGAAGAGCAGCCAGCTGAGCTGGGAGGGTGTGATGCATGAGTGAGCTCAAGCTGGCAAGAAGGTTGAGTTCAGTTCAGGATGGAGGTTCACCTACTTAATTCTCAATTGACTTTTTTTCTTCCCTAAATTAGTTCATTTCTTTCTCCAAATTGGTTGTATTTGCATACAGTTGACATTTATCAAAAGAAAGATGCGCTGCCATCTGGTGTCTAAACTGTGCTTATGTGGGCAAAGACATTTGTGCAGAAGAAAATCTGATGTGGTGTAACAAGTTCCTTCCTGTAAAACTTCCTAAGCTCTGAAGAAGAGACTGTACTGTACAGAATAAACAGTGGCCATGCTAGTGAGCCCTGCACTAAAAAAAACCCCATAACACAATGGTTTGATTACTGGGAAATTGTAGGCAAGGTAAAGGATCTTGCATGTAAAAGTGCCTGCTGCTCATTTCTTTTGTAGGTGGAAGAGGGGGAGATGGATGCCCTGTTATCACCTTTCCAGACTATCCAGCTTTCAGCGAGATCCCTGAGAAGGAGTTCCAGAACGTCCTGACCTACCTGACGAGCATCCCAAGGTGCGAACCTGTCTTAGAGAAAATATTCTCTTATTTGCTAAGTGATTTTTCACAATCAGTCACTTACATGATGGTGTAAAGGTCAGACTTTGTTTTTAATTAAAAAAAATAAAAATGCAGCTTATGATGCAGTGTCAATAAGTGTTGATCACTTCCTGTTATGTATGGATGCAGATTCTGTGATGGACATTGACCTCGTTTCTTATCTTTGCTGTACCTTAGAGTGCATTGCTCTGTGTTTTAACTGAAAATGTGTATAATTTTGGTGGAACATTCTAATTCCTGGATGTCACTCAAGATGTTACTCAGTGTGAGGGAATACTTCATAGTTGCATACAGAGGTTTGTCTTAATCACTTGTGCTCTATTTCCTGGTTTAGCTGAATGGACAGTCTTTGCAGCGCTTTCAAAACTTGGACTGAGGGTGCTAAGTGGGCTCAGCAGTTAATTCTGGCTCTCTTAGAAGGCATGATAGTGTTATCAGTGGGCTCCTTGATCAAAATAGTGATTTTATTGAAAATCTGTTAGGGAATGAGCTAATGGGCTTCAGGATCCTAATGTAGGTGGGGATCCTTCAGGATCCTAATGTAGGCAAGTAGCAGAGTAAAGTGTAGAACTTGGACTTCAAGAGAACAGACTTTGGGCTTATTCAGGCAACTGATAGGTGGGATTCAATGAAAGGCAACTGTGAAGAGTAAATCTGCTGAGGAGGGCTGCCAAGTTTTTAAGAACAGGATCCTCCAAACACAGGAATGGTACGTCCCGGAAAAAGAACAGACGTAAGAGGAGACTGACTGGCTGAACCTTGTGACTGAGCTGCAGGACAAGAACAGCATACAGGAGGTGAAAGGAGGGACAGGCTACAAAGGAGGATATAGAAACTTTGTCCCAACATGTAGGAATGGTTTGAGGAAAATAAAAGCACATCTGGAACTGAGGAACAAGAAGTAAGGGACATCAAGACCTGGAGTAGGAATGGGAACAGAGCAGTTCTGAACTGGACATGAGGGGAAGAAAGTTGTTGCTGGGAGAATAATGAAGCACTGAGACAGACTGCCAAGAGAAGCTATGGAGTCTCTGTCCTTGGAGATTTTTGAGACCTGGCTATACAAAGCCCTGAACCAACCTGGTGTGAACTTAAAGTTGACCATGCTTTGAGCATGAGTTTGGACTAGGAGCCTACTGAGATCCCTTAAAATCTGAATCATTGTATGAATCAAGAGATCTCCTTTATGTCTTTTCCAAATTGGGCTACAAGGCTCTCCCGGATTTAAAACTCTTAGAAATACAGGTTGTGTAACAGTGAGTAATGGATAATGGCATTGAATGCACCCTCAGTAAGTTTGCCG
>NW_009727618.1:0-6481 GCF_000703405.1 Apaloderma vittatum | reverse complement strand
GGTACCTTTCCCAAAGAGATCACACTGGCAGCATCGGGGCGTTGTGTCACCTGTGCTCGTAGGGCTACCGAGGACAGGGCAGCATGTTCGGGGATCTTGAGTGCGACCACCAGGTGCTGGGCACTGCACCCGGGCTCAGCGGCAGCGGCCCCGGGCACACAGAAGGACACTGGCCCCCTTCGCTGATGGCAAACAACTCGAGAAAGCTTCTCATGCCTGCAGAGCTCCCACCCAGACCTTGGGGTTCGCTGCTGCTTTGGCAGCACTACGAGTCCATGTGGCCCCCTGCGCCAGGACAAGTAGACAGCAATGCCCTAGACCAAAGGGCAGAGCAGATTTCCTTGGCCAGGCCACCCTCTCAGCTAATATCACTCCTGTCCTGTCTGAGCAGCCTGAGGCAGCTGGCTCGTCTCCACACTTTCGTCCCGCCAGTCCGTGGGTAGCAGTGGCAGCTCTGGGCTGAGGCAGCGGGTGTGGTGACTGAGAGGCTGGATGTCCTCCACAAGCGAGATGCTGCAGGTCAGGTGCCTCTGCTTTGGCTCTGTGGTGGTGCGACAGAGCCTGCCAGACCCTCAGGGCAGCTGAAGTACTTTTGGGGAAGGAAAAAACAGGCCCTTGACAAGAGCAGTCCTATCAGATCTTTCAAGGCAGATGAACAGGATTTCAGAAGCAACCAGCAGCCCCCAAGAGTGATCTCCATGCCCTACTGCCAGGTGCCAGGCTAGGACAACCCAGGAGATTGAGGCAGTTGAGCAGAGATATAGTTGTTGAGAGGCGCTGCCAATGGATGGAGCACAGGAAGCAAGCCAGCTGTGGACATAAATCAAGGCTGCTTCTGGAACAGCTGTCCTGGACATGCACTGCCCACAGGAATCGAGATGGCTTCTGGAACCCCTCAGGACCTTTGCAATACGTGCTCACAACTTCACTGTGAAGAAGTACAAGATAGGTCAGGTCCTGATTCACAGATGATGCCCAGTGCTTCTCTCCACTCACTCTCTGCTCTGGCCCTGAATGAGCTGTAGAAGATCGCATGCAGGACTGACAGGGGACAAAGATGTCTTGTCCTTGAGGTTACTGGAAGGAAACAGTGCTACTGTCTGCAGCCCTGTTCACTGTAGATATCTGGCTATGCTAGTCATGCACAAGTACCGTTCCTTGGAGCTGCTTTAGGTGCTGACAAAGTGAATGGTTTTGCTACCCGTTCCCCTTGGCAGCCCAAGACTGGGTGGCTGGGACTGGCATCTGTACTGCAGTGTCCTCAGTGACTGGGGTGAACTCTCCTCTCTATCCTCTTTCTTGGGACTTTCTCAGATGGTCATCCAACAGCTGGGGTGTGTCTGAGGAACTGCTGGTGACAGACAGAGGTGAGTTGTGGAGAAAGAAGCACCCATGCTCAGCACATGTCCTGCTGTGTAAAGGGCCTCCAGCAGCCCCAAAGCGAACACTGCCATTCATGCCTTCTGTTGGAATCCAACAGCAGAGGTTGGAGCAACGTGTCCTGTAACGTCACCATCACACCCACGTACTTAGGTGGCAGAAATCAGGCCAGAGTCAGGTTATCTCTTCCCAGCCTACAAAAATTAATAAAAAGTCGAAAGCTGCTGCCATGGACAGCGGAGCTCGTTATGGAGGGGAGCCAGACGGCAGCGCAGGGGAACACCACCACTGGCCCACGGCTAGCCAGGAACCACGTGTGGCATGGCAGCCTGTGGCCGGCTGCAGGCAAGAGCACAGCCAGCACCTTCTGTGGCTGCACTGCATTGCAGAAGCTACGCTGGTGCGGCCACATTCGTGGTATCTGTGCAGATAAAGCACCTCTCACCTAGCTGGGGGGTGGCTCCTGGGGAGCAGAGTCCTGCCTTGTAGGGAGCAGTTGCAGAAGTGGATGAGACAGAAAGAAAACCACCTTCTGCTTGGTGGCGTGTCTGGCAAACCTAGGATGGTCACAACAGGTTTGCAGACACAACATCCTCAGGTAGGTTTAGTTCAAGGCTGTGCAGAGCCCAACACATCTGCACTGAAGAGGAGGAGCTGCAGCAAGCACAGTGCTCCATCCCAGTCTGCTGAGGATAAAAGGCATGCCCTTTGTGGGATTGGAGGGAGCCACATGGAGGAAGCCACTAATCAGTTATACCACATTAGCATCACATTTAACAAGAACTTTCCTCGTCCGCACCTCTTCTGCTCTAATTATTTCCAGCCCTGCCAAGTTGAAGATCACTAACTGTGCCACATGTTTGGGGAGGGGAGGGGGTCACAGAGGGAGAGGGTGGAAGCCAGACGCACACAACACCCACCAGCTTCCAGACTGATTTAAAATGCCATTGCAATGGCAGCATCAGAACTGGAAGTCTTTTCTGAGTCTGTGGCATCAGCATTCCCCTTCAATGTGCAAGAGTTTTTTATCACGTTGAAAAATGTTAAACTATCAGAGGATGAAGCAAAACATGTCAATTTGTTTTAATTTCCTTTTGGAACTTTTCCTCCCTGCAAAATGCTGCCATAAACAATACTTTCGTACTTACAGAATCACTTCTAAAAAGAAAATAAAAAGCTATTCTTTTCAGCACGGGGGTGTGATGTTGAGCTGATCACTAATCTTTCCCAAGGGATCTTGAAATTTAATTTTACTTACCCTGGATGTTGTCTCAAGTCTCAAAACTTCCTACCAGCTTGACACCAGAACATGCCAAAGAGGTTCCGTATTGTGAAAACAAAGCTTAAAACCAGAGCAGATACTGATCCACCAGCTGGAATCTCAAAGCCAGACTTTGCACTTGGCAGGAAGCCGTCAGTTAATGACAGGGGGAAACAGGGACTTTGTCTCACTTGTAGTGGACCACGCGCCTACATCAAGCCTCTGGCTGCCACGGCACAGGGAACGCCTTGCCCTAGTTGTGCCTGCCATGACGAGTGGACTCTCCTCTTCCACTGACTACCCGGGACGCTGTTTTCCTCTCTGGAGAGCTCCCGAGGCTGAGCAGAAAGCACACAGGAAACACTGTCATGATTTAGTGACCCAGTACGGCCCACAGCCTGGCAGGGAGCTGCAGGAAAAGGGATAAATTACCCTGTAGGGCATTAAGTTAAGTCACCTCCACCACTATGGCCCTAGTGTGGGCAAGTGGTTTATGTTCTTGCACCTGGCACGTTCCTAGGCCAGACAGAGCACGTGTCCTGCAGAAGAGCTATTAGCACTGAGAAACAGCTGGAGAAGTCAGAGTTGTGGCTCAGGCCACCAAAAAAAGCTCTTACATGAGAAGCTGGAGGAGAAACTCAGCACCACGGCATTGCTCCTGCAACAGGGTGTTGTAGCTCCCCACCCACTGGCAGTGGCTTGTCCCTTACCTCTCTCCTTCACCATGGACAAGAAGCTCAAGCTTGGGATAAACATTAACCCAACACAGAAACAACCTTTCTGGGAATGCCTCTTTCCAGGGCAGCGTGCCCGGACACAGAGGTGGACCGAGTGCTTTTGAACGCAAGGGCTTGACTGCAGCACACAGAGGTGATGGTCAGACCAAAGATCCTCCCAGCCCAGCACCACCCAGGGCCAAAAAGGGGTGACACTGGGAAGCCCCCCCAGCGTCTACTCGTTTGCAGTTCAGGGACTTCCTAAGTCAGCAGTGGCTTTCTGTGTGTTTTGCCACCCTCCATCATCCTCTCAGAACCATAGAAGCTCTTGGTGGCTCCAAAGTCCTGCAACAAGTTGATCTACAGATTAATTGCACGTTCGGGGGTGGGGGAAATCAAAACCACCCTTGCCAGGCTTGAAGCTGGTATCTCAGGGTTTAGATTAATGCAGAGACAGAAGGTTTAATTTAACAAGTAATGTTAGGCATACCTCAGCGGAGGCTGACTCAGGGGTGGAAAGATGCCGGCTTTATCCACAGGCAGAGGGAGCCACTGGGCTGTGCAACCAGGTCAAACTGTTTTCCAACCCCAACAATTGGCTGTGGCAGCACAGATAATCCTTGTGCACTTCACACAGGGGGTGACCTCTGTTCAGAACTGCCCTGGCACTGACTGATAGTCACTGCAGGTCTTGCAGAGACCCAAGGGACTTGTGTAGGACCAAGCTAACCTCTGAGCCCTGCTGTTATCCTGTTACACATGTTCAGTGCTTTTCAGTAGCCCCAAAGTTTGTGGAGCAGAAGGGAAGTAGAGTAGGGCCCATGAAAACACACTAGTTTGGCTCTAAGGTGTGTGTCTGCACAGGCCTTGAAGATATTTCTGCAGCCACCACATTTTGGTAAAGATCAACCAAGGTGACTGGTTGGGAGTATGATCAGAGGAAATGCCCCTCAGCGAACACGTATGTGGAGCAAATCCAAGAGTTGGTGAAGACACAACAGAGGAGAAACTTCAAACAACCCTGAGATGTCCTTGTCTTCCAGTTTCAATTCAATTATTTTCAAAATTTCCCATCAGGGACAACAGCTTTGTCCTTAGGGTCCGTCTAGGACCTAGAATCTAGGTCCTTAGATCTTCATGGAAGTTTATTTTTTACTGGGTCATTATATATCACATAGACCAATGTTTATTTACATTCTGTAGACATGTGCCAGGGTAGGGTTTGGGCTAATGCATGTTTCACATGCCTTTTTTAAAAAGCATACCAGCAGAATGGAGGAAAAGATTTTTAAGCTGTTGCGAAAGGCTGTGGGAAAAATACAATTGTAAGTATACTTTAATTTCCATAGTCTTGATTTGAAAGATAATGCCTTTTGAAACCCCCTAACAGTAGCAAAAATCCGTATTTGTGTGCACTGATGCATGTAACAGTATGAGGAAATAGGATTAGCAATATCACCTGTAAAGAAGAACTTTCTGCCTTTTGAGCTCTTCTGGCTCCATGGCATCACTTTAAAACTAGTGCATTCTTTTCAATGTGTGCAGCTCTCAGGGGATCTACCTCGCTCATCTCTCCACTCTTCCCCAAACCTCACTTCCACTCTGATTACTTCCTTACCGTGTGGTTGGCCTCCACAGCTCTCTCTGAACTCAGACTTTTCTAATTCTTAGAAACAGGGTGATTTGTCCAGCTGTGCCTAAGGCGGAGCTGTGACAGATGACATGTCTCAAGTGAATAAAGGCTGGTGTTGTTTCCGCTCTAGTCTGTGACCTTGGCTGAGAATAACACCAGGGAGGAATGCTTCTTTTCCCTTCCCCTACAAGCACTGCCAACTTCCCACTGCAATGAGGTTTAAAGGAGGCATCATCCGCCGAATGGGCTTGGGATCCTGGTCAGTCTGGAAATGTAGAGCAGAGCACCTGTTACAGTGCGGTCTGCTGCCTGCTGTCAGTGCCAGCATTGCGGGCACGCCTGGAATAAAGCACCAAAGCAGGGCATCAGGCTCTGGGAAAAGAAGTTTATCTGTAGCACTTGACTCATCCTGGGTCTGTGGAGGACCGAGCTGCACAGGCAGGGCATCCAGCCCAGGGTTTGGGCAAACCTGGGAGGCAGGGGAGAAGGTTATCAGATTCCATTGCCAGGAGTGGGCAGGGCACCTCTGCATCCATGGGTCCATGGAGGCCAGCTCCTTGATTCAGGACAAATTAGTGTTTTTTCTATAGCATATCGATTCACCTTTTGTGAACTAGCCCAAGTGGTTTCAAGGTTCACGCCAAGTCTGCAATCTTCCATGGTACAAATGGCTTCAACATTATAAACTTCTACAGAAAAGACCTCCTCTCTCCCATTGTGAATGGAAGTCAGAGACAGGGATATCAATGTAGAAACTCTGAACAGTAGGAGCATAACTGAGAGGTGGAGAGATGGCACACAGTCATCCCAGCCAAGTGTGAGGTGACCAGATGACCCATGAGTGCCCAGCAGTCAAGGCATCCACAACACCTGGCCCTGCCTGCCGCCAGGTTATGGGAGCAAACTCTGCTCTCCCACAACCCACTTCATTTGTCCAAGCCCGAATTCCATGGTGTCGGGGTACAATGGAGGATGGGCGAGGAGGACTGTAGGTAGGCTCAAGCGACTGGCTCCTGAGGTGTCCAAGAACACCAATCACACTGGATCCTGAGGCCGAGCAGCAAGGAAAACATAACAAAGCCGTGGGATGGACACCACAGGCTTTCCAGCAAGGAGAGGTCTCCTTGTGCCTGTGCTGCTGCTTGCTGAGCTGCTCCTGTGATCGGTGCCCGTGTGCCTCACCCAGGGCCTGCTGCAAGGATTCTTCAGATTCTCAGGTGGAGAGAACAAATCTACTCCTTGCATTTCAGCTGCGGTCTGTGGTTGTTCCTGCATCCTGCCTGTTTCAGCCCACACACGGGAAGGTGTCCTCCAGCTCCCAGGGCTTCCTCAGGCCCAGCACTCACCTGGAGACAGC
This sequence comes from Apaloderma vittatum, assembly GCF_000703405.1. Lineage (NCBI taxonomy): Eukaryota > Metazoa > Chordata > Aves > Trogoniformes > Trogonidae > Apaloderma > Apaloderma vittatum. The sequence goes on along the minus strand of NW_009727618.1, from coordinate 134 downwards.
ACCACGACTCAGTAATTGCACACACACGCTCTCTGGGCAGTGTGGCCACCGAAGGCACCATGCCTCCAAAGAGAAGGCTTCCTTCCTGACCAGTTACACAGATTGTTAGGGACTGGAAGGGACCTCGAAAGATC